>NC_074685.1:8118556-8141056 GCF_029448725.1 Salvelinus fontinalis
TGAGATTGAAGAGCTCTCCAAAAACCACAAGAGCTGGCGAGGAGGATGGAGGGATGGGGAAGAGAGGGAGAGATAGAGAGAGAGCACTCTGTGCACAGCGGGATCGAGGAAACATTGATAACCTCTTATAGCCAGCAGACCCTCCCCTCTCCTGCTGGTCCTGTCCTTCTCTTTACCTGTCTTTAATGTGATAGGCCTGATGTGGTAGTCAACTAGTGGTCTCTAGGCTGGCAGTGCCTCTTTTTAAAATAGTTAGTTTTAGTTTACAGGTATATTAAATACTGTAGGAGTTGAAGACACACAGGCAACTTGCCCTTTTTCTCACTTAACTCAACATTTTCCGTTGTAGTCTCTCTCTCTCTCTCCCTGTCTCTCTCTCTCCCACTAACCTCCCTGTCTCTCTCTCTCCCACTGCCCTCTCTGTCTCTCTCTCTCCCACTGCCCTCTCCCTCTCTCTCCCACTGCTCTCTCTCTCCCACTGCCCTCTCTCTCCCACTGCCCTCTCTCCCACTGCACACTGCTCTCTCTCTCTCCCACTGCCCTCTCTCTCCCACTGCTCTCTCTCTCTCTCCCACTCCCCACTGCTCTCTCTCTCCCACTGCCCTCTCTCCCACTGCCCTCTCTCTCCCACTGCTCGCTCTCTCTCCCACTGCTCACTCTCTCTCCCACAGCCCTCTCTCTCCCACTGCTCGCTCTCTCTCCCACTGCCCTCTCTCTTCCACTGCCCTCTCTCCCACTGCTCGCTCTCCTCCCACTGCCCTTTCTCCCACTGCTCTCTCTCCCACTGCCCTTTCTCCCACTGCTCTCTCTCTCTCCCACTGCTCGCTCTCTCTCCCACTACCCTCTCTCCCACTGCCCTGTCTCTCCCACTGATCGCTCTCCCTCTGCCCTCTCTCTCCCACTGCTCGCTCTCTCCCACTGTTCGCTCTCTCTCCCACTGCCCTCTCTCCCACTGCCCTCTCTCCCACTGCTCTCTCTCTCCCACTGCCCTCTCTCTCCCACTGCTCTCTCTCTCTCCTACTGCCCACTGCTCTCTCTCTCCCACTGCCCTCTCTCCCACTGCCCTCTCTCTCCGACTGCTCGCTCTCTCTCCCACTGCTCACTCTCTCTCCCACTGCCCTCTTTCTCCCACTGCCCTCTCTCTCCCACTGCCCTCTCTCCCACTGCCCTCTCTCCCACTGCCCTCTGCTCTCTCTCTCCCACTGCCCTCTCTCTCCCACTGCCCTCTCTCCCACTGCTCGCTCTCCTCCCACTGCCCTTTCTCCCACTGCTCACTCTCTCTCCCACTGCCCTCTTTCTCCCACTGATCGCTCTCTCTCCCACTGCCCTCGCTCTCCCACTGCCCTCTCTCCCACTGCCCTTTCTCCCACTGCCCTCTCTCCCACTGCCCTTTGCTCTCTCTCTCCCACTGCCCTCTTTCTCCCACTGCCCTCTCTCCCACTGCTCGCTCTCCTCCCACTGCCCTTTCTCCCACTGCTCGCTCTCTCTCCCACTGCCCTCTCTCCCACTGCTCGCTCTCTCTCCCACTGCCCTTTCTCCCACTGCTCGCTCTCTCTCCCACTGCCCTCTCTCCCAATGCTCACTCTCTCCCACTGCCCTCTCTCTCCCACTGCTCTCTCTCTCCCACTGCTCGCTCTCCTCCCACTGCCCTTTCTCCCACTGCTCGCTCTCTCTCCCACTGCCCTCTCTCCCACTGCTCGCTCTCTCTCCCACTGCCCTTTCTCCCACTGCTCGCTCTCTCTCCCACTGCCCTCTCTCCCACTGCTCACTCTCTCCCACTGCCCTCTCTCTCCCACTGCTCTCTCTCTCCCACTGCCCACTCTCTCCCACTGCTCTCTCTCTCTCCTACTGCCCACTGCTCTCTCTCCCACTGCCCTCTCTCCCACTGCCCTCTCTCTTCGACTGCTCGCTCTCTCTCCCACTGCCCTCTCTCCCACTGCCCTCTCTCTTCGACTGCTCGCTCTCTCTGCCACTGCTCACTCTCTCTCCCACTGCCCTCTTTCTCCCACTGATCGCTCTCTCTCCCACTGCCCTCTCTCTCCCACTGCCCTCTCTCCCACTGCCCTCTGCTCTCTCTCTCCCACTGCCCTCTCTCTCCCACTGCCCTCTCTCCCACTGCTCACTCTCCTCCCACTGCCCTTTCTCCCACTGCTCACTCTCTCTCCCACTGCCCTCTTTCTCCCACTGATCGCTCTCTCTCCCACTGCCCTCTCTCTCCCACTGCCCTCTCTCCTACTGCCCTCTCTCCCACTGCCCTCTGCTCTCTCTCTCCCACTGCCCTCTTTCTCCCACTGCCCTCTCTCCCACTGCTCGCTCTCCTCCCACTGCCCTTTCTCCCACTGCTCGCTCTCTCTCCCACTGCTCGCTCTCTCTCCCACTGCCCTTTCTCCCACTGCTCGCTCTCTCTCCCACTGCCCTCTCTCCCACTGCTCGCTCTCTCTCCCACTGCCCTCTCTCCCACTGCTCGCTCTCCCTCTGCCTTCTCTCTCCCACTGCTCGCTCTCTCTCCTACTGCACTCTCTCTCCCACTGTTCGCTCTCTCTCCCACTGCCCTCTCTCCCACTGCTCGCTCTCCCACTGCCCTCTCTCCCACTGCTCGCTCTCTCTCCCACTGCCCTCTCTCTCCCACTGCTCGCTCTCTCTCCCACTGCTCACTCTCTCCCACTGCCCTCTCTCTCCCACTGCTCTCTCTCTCCCACTGCCCTCTCTCTCCCACTGCTCTCTCTCTCTCCTACTGCCCACTGCTCTCTCTCCCACTGCCCTCTCTCCCACTGCCCTCTCTCCCACTGCCCTCTCTCCCACTGCCCTCTCTCTCCGACTGCTCGCTCTCTCTCCCACTGCTCACTCTCTATCCCACTGCCCTCTTTCTCCCACTGATCGCTCTCTCTCCCACTGCTGTCTCTCTCCCACTGCCCTCTCCACCACTGCCCTCTCTCCCACTGCCCTCTCTCTCCCACTGCCCTCTCTCCCACTGCTCGCTCTCCTCCCACTGCCCTTTCTCCCACTGCTCACTCTCTCTCCCACTGCCCTCATTCTCCCACTGCCCTCTCTCTCCCACTGCCCTCTCTCCCACTGCCCTCTGCTCTCTCTCTCCCACTGCCCTCTCTCTCCCACTCCCCTCTCTCCCACTGCTCGCTCTCCCTCTGCCTTCTCTCTCCCACTGCTCGCTCTCTCTCCTACTGCCCTCTCTCCCACTGCTCGCTCTCTCTCCTACTGCCCTCTCTCTCCCACTGTTCGCTCTCTCTCCCACTGCCCTCTCTCCCACTGCCCTTTCTCCCACTGCTCGCTCTCTCTCCCACTGCCCTCTCCCCCACTGCCCTCTGCTCTCTCTCTCCCACTGCCCTCTTTCTCCCACTGCCCTTTCTCCCACTGCTCGCTCTCCTCCCACTGCTCGCTCTCTCTCCCACTGCCCTTTCTCCCACTGCTCGCTCTCTCTCCCACTGCCCTCTCTCCCACTGCTCACTCTCTCCCACTGCCCTCTCTCTCCCACTGCTCTCTCTCTCCCACTGCCCACTCTCTCCCACTGCTCTCTCTCTCTCCTACTGCCCACTGCTCTCTCTCCCACTGCCCTCTCTCCCACTGCCCTCTCTCCCACTGCCCTCTCTCTTCGACTGCTCGCTCTCTCTCCCACTGCCCTCTCTCTTCGACTGCTCGCTCTCTCTCCCACTGCTCACTCTCTATCCCACTGCCCTCTTTCTCCCACTGATCGCTCTCTCTCCCACTGCCCTCTCTCTCCCACTGCTCGCTCTCCTCCCACTGCCCTTTCTCCCACTGCTCGCTCTCTCTCCCACTGCCCTCTCTCCCACTGCTCGCTCTCTCTCCCACTGCCCTTTCTCCCACTGCTCGCTCTCTCTCCCACTGCTCGCTCTCTCTCCCACTGCCCTCTCTCCCACTGCTCGCTCTCTCTCCCACTGCCCTTTCTCCCACTGCTCGCTCTCTCTCCCACTGCCCTCTCTCCCACTGCTCGCTCTCTCTCCCACTGCCCTCTCTCCCACTGCCCTCTCTCCCAATGCCCTCTCTCCAACTACCCTCTCTCTCCCACTGCCCTCTCTCCCACTGCCCTCTCTCTCCCACTGCCCTCTCTCTCTCTCTCTCTCTCCCACTGCCCACTGCTCTCGCTCTCCCACTGCTCTCTCCCACTGCTCTCTCTCTCCTACTGCCCTCTCTCTCCCACTGCCCTCTCTCTCCCACTGCCCTCTCTCCCACTGCCCTCTGCTCTCTCTCTCCCACTGCCCACTGCTCTCGCTCTCCCACTGCCCACTGCTCTCGCTCTTCCACTGCCCTCTCTCTCTCGCTCTCCCACTGCTATCTCTCTCTCTCTCTCTCCCACTGCTCTCTCTCTCTCTCTCCCACTGCTCTCTCTTTCTCTCTCTCTCTCCCACTGCTCTCTCTCTATCTTTCTCTCTCTCTCCCACTGCTCTCTCTCTCTCTCTCTCTCCCACTGCTCTCTCTCTTTCTCTTTCTCTCTCTCTCTCTCTCTCCCACTGCTCTCTCTCTTTCTCTCTCTCTCTCTCTCTCTCTCTCTCTCTCTCTCTCTCTCTCTCTCTCTCTCTCTCTCTCTCCCACTGCTCTCTCTCTTTCTCTCTCTCACTGCTCTCTCTCCCACTGAGCACTATCTCTCTCTCTCTGTCTCTCTCTCTCTCTCTTTTTTCTCTTCCACTGGCCATCTCGCTCCCTCTCCCTCTCTCTCTCTCTTTCTCGCTGTCTCTCTTTTTCTCTATCTCACTCTCTTTCTCTTCCACTGCCCCCTGCCTCTCTCTCTTTTTTCTCTTCCACTGGGCGTCTCTCTCTCTCTCTTACATTGTCAAAGTATACATATCGAAAAATATATATATATTTATATATATATATAAAATATATATATATATTTATATATAAATAAATGGTGGGACCAACAGCAATAATAATAGTAGTAGTGGACATGGGATTACCATTAACAACAACTACAACAACAATATTAATCAGAACAACAATACATTAAAGCAATGGTAGTAGACCAGTGTCAACATGACTGAGAAGACACATGACATGGTATGAAAGACAAAACAAAACAAGATGGGAAATATTATCGACATTACTTGCAGTTTTCACTGGCTGACCCTCAGGTTGTGGCAGGAGGACACATATTTGGCTGCCAAAACTGCACAGACTGTGCTAATTCATTGATATATAAATCATGGATGTAAATGGATGTAAAAAGGTCCAGTTCCCAGGACCACGAATACAAATTCCATCTAGACACCATTGCCCTAGAGCACACAAACACATACACATACCTCGGCCTAAACATCAGTGCCACAGGTAACTTCCACAAAGCTGTGAACGATCTGAGAAACAAGGCAAGAAGGGCCTTCTATGTCATCAAAAGGAACATCAAATTTGACATAACAATTAGGATCTGGCTTAAAATACTTGAATCATTTATAGAACCCATTGCCCTTTATGGTTGTGAGGTCTTGGGTCTGCTCACCAACCAATAATTATATTTGGCACTTAACAGAGAGTACACAGCGGCAGAATACCTGACCACTGTGACTGGCCCAAACTTAAGCAACGTTTTGACTATGTACAGACTCAGTGAGCATAGCTTTGCTATTGAGAAAGGCCGCCATAGGCAGACCTGGCTCTCAAGGCCATGTGCACACTGCCCACAAAATGAGGTGGAAACTGAGCTGCACTTCCTAACATCCTGCCAAATATATGGCCATATCAGAGACACATTTTTCCATCAGATTACACAGATCCACAAAGAATTTGAAATCAAACCCAATTTTGATAAACTCCCATATCTACTGGGTGCCATCACTGCAGCAAGATGTGTGACCTGTTGCCACAAGAAAAGGGAAACCAGTGAAGAACAAACACTATTCTAAATACAACCCATATTTTTGTTTATTTATTTTCCCTTTTGTACTTTAGCTATTTGCACATAATATGACATTTGAAATGTCTATATTATTTTGGAACTTTTGTGAGTGTAATATCTACTGTTTATTTATTGTTTATTTCACTTTTATTTATTATCTAGTTCACTTGCTTTGGCAATGTTAACATATGTTTCCCATGCCAACAAAGCCCTAAAATTGAATTGAGAGAGAGTGAGTGAGAGTGATAGAGAGAGTGGGCGGGAGTGAAAGAAAGGTTAGTTAACTGGCTAACACTAGCTAGGCTAGGGGTTAAGGTTATGGGTTAGGGTTAAGGTTAGGGTTAAGTTTAGGGTTGGAGAAATGTTTAAGGTTAGTGTTAGTGGAAGTGTTAGCTCACATGCTAAGTAGTTGCAAAGTAGCTAAAAAGTAGTAAGAAGTTGAAAAGTTGCTAATTAGCTAAAATGCTAAAGTTGTCCATGATGAGATTCGAATTCGCAACATTTAAGTTGCTAGTCGTTCGCATAATACCCCCACCCACCCACCCCGACCAACCACACTACTTTCGTATTATACCAGCGCTCAAACCACTATCCCATACTCTGCAATGGTCCTGGAACCAAGAACTGTGCCAAGGTACTTCTTGATCGTTCACTCACAAATCAGACACACACACTTACCTAGCCAGTGTTCTCCAGTGATCTTGCCAAATCCCTCACGGTAGGAGTCCCATCCTCTGAAGAAGTTTACTGAGCCATCTTCCCTGCGCTGGATCACCTGTAGAATACAGACAAAAACCAGGGGTTAGAGGTCAAGGCTATAGAACACCAGACACAGGTCATACAGGGGTTAGAGCTCAACGTTTGGAGGTCGGGGCTGGCCTGGGGTCAGCAGCGATTCACTTCCTACCTGCTGTATCTTTCCAGTAGTAAGATGAGTCACAGTGAAAAGTGCACAAATCATGTATCGAAGTCAAGAACACCATCTTCTCTCAGTCATACATTCTTCTGGTCTCACCAATGAATAATGCACACGCTCTTCCCTTCGAAAAGGCATTTTTTTCATAAACGAATAAAAATAATCCATTAAATCTTGATTGACATCGAATAAAAACTCTATGGAATCTGCATACTTAATTAAAAGCTAAGAAAGTGAGGACGATTCTCTCTCATAATGCAATATCCCTAAATCTAAGGCCGAGTGAAAATGACATTATCCTCCACCCACTGTAGCTCTATGCATGAAATTAATTATATCAAGCTAAGCGATGTGTGAAGAAATAGAGTGAGGCTTTGTATAAAAGAGACCTTTCAGCATGAAAAACAAAACAAGATATCTTAATACAGTTGAAGTCAGAAGTTTACATACACTTAGGTTGGAGTCATTAAAACTCGTTTTTCAACCACTCCACACATTTCTTGTTAACAAACTATAGTTTTGGCAAGTCGGTTAGAACATCTACTTTGTGCAGGACACAAGTCCTTTTTCCAACAATTGTTTACAGACAGATTATTTCACTTATAATTAATTGTATCACAATTCCAGTGGGTCATAAGTTTACATACACTAAGTTAACTATGCCTTTAAACAGCTTGGAATATTCCAGAAAATTATGTCATTTTCATGTCCAGAAAATTATGTCATTTTCATGTCCAGAAAATGATATAATTCCAGAAAATTATGTCATAAATGATGTTTAGAAGCTTCTGATAGGCTAATTGACATAATTTGAGTCAATTGGAGGAGTACCTGTGGATGTATTTCAAGGCCTACCTTCAAACTCAGTGCCTCTTTGCTTGACATCATGGGAAAATCTAAAGAAATCAGCCAACATCTCAGAAAAAAAACAATTTTTTAGACCTCCACAAGTCTGGTTCATCCTTGGGAGCAATTTCCAAACGCCACGTTCATCTGTAGAAACAATAGTATGCAAGTATAAACACCATGGGACCACGCAGCCGTCATACTGCTCAGGAAGAAGACGCATTCTGTCTCCTAGAGATGAACGTACTTTGGTGCAAAAGTGAAAATCAATCCCAGAACAACAGCAAAGGACCTTCTAAAGATGCTGGACGAAACAGGTACAAAAGTCTCTATATCCACAGTAAAATGAGTCCGATATCGACATAACCTGGAAGGCCACTCAGCAAGGAAGAAGCACCTGCTCCAAAAACGCCATAAAATCGGCAGACTATGGTTTGCAACTGCACATAGGGACAAAGATCATACTTTTTGGAGAAATGTCCTCTGGTCTGATGAAACAAAAATAGAACTGCTTGGCCATAATGACCACCGTTATCTTAGGAGGAAAAAGGGGGAGGCTTGCAAGCCGAAGAACACCAGCCCAACCATGAAGCGCGGGGGTGGCAGCATCATGTTGTGGGGGTGACCAAGACCCCAAACCCAAGCATAATTATGACCCCAAGCATAATTCCAAAGTTGTGACAAAATGGCTTAAGGACAACAAAGTCAAGGTATTGGAGTGGCCATCACAAAGTCCTGACCTCAATCCCATAGAAAATTTGTGGGCAGAACTGAAAAAGCGTGTGTGAGCAAGAAGGAATACAATCCTGACTCAGTTACACCAACTCTGTCAGGAGGAATGGGCCAAAAATCACCCAACTTATTGTGGGAAGCTTGTGGAAAGCTACCCGAAAGTTTGACCCAAGTTAAACATTTGAAAGGCAATGCTACCAAATACTAATTGAGTGTATGTAAACTTCTGACCCACTGGGATTGTGATGAAAGAAATACACGTTTAAATAAATCATTCTCTCTCTGCTATTATTCTGACATTTCACATTCTTAAAATAAAGTGGTGATCCTAACTGAATTTTTACTCTGATTAAATGTCAGGAATTGTGAAAAACTGAGTTTAAATATATTTGGCTAAGGTGTATGTAAACTTCCGACTTCAACTGTATCTAGCAAACAGGGAACGTCCCAAGAATGTCCAGGGGACCATAATACAACCTCCTGATGTTCCCGGGACATCCTAACAACTCTTTTCTGCAGGGGATCGAGTCATCACAAGCAGTGGGTTAACAAAATGGGAAATGTGCTTGCGCCGTGAAAAACTCATCTGAATGGAGGAACACTCGGAATGATTACTAGTGAAGGTGCTGTTTGTGTTAATTAAAGTGGTCACAAGCAATTCTTGGATGCAGTTACTGTTCCACACCAATGAACGACCCACACCCACCAAAGAATCGTGGTAGCAGTGGTAGGAATTAAAAGCCTTATTATTACAGCAAAATAGGCAAATATCACTTACCAAAACAAACAAACAAAAAGGAATTTCTAACAAGAAATCCTAATCAAAATCACCTCAATCCAAAACGGACACTCTTGCCATCAGTTTACAGAACACTGTCAGAAAGAGGTGGAAATACCTTGAACCGCTCCCTGGGCAAAACCATAGCCAAGCAGGCGTGCAACCAATTGTTAATTTGTTTATTTTGATCCCTATTAGCTTTTTCAGCAGCAGCAGCTTCTCCTCCTGTGGTCCACAAGAACCCCAAAACATGGACAGTCACACAAATGTAAAATATAACGATATTCAAACGAACCCGGGGGAAAAAGGGGTGCACGCTTATCAAGCATGAACGGGTGTAGTCCTAGAAAAGTTGGCTGCGGGGCAAGTCATAGTTAATTCAAGAGCATGTGGGAGAGTAGTGTCCCTATCACATCAACCAAGAGCATTATGCTGAGAGAATCCATACGGATTAACAATGTTTTTTCTCATCAACCAGCAATTTATGATTATTGATCTCCTCTTCATCATCATCCTCATATTCTCTTCATCATCATCCTCATCAAAATGAGGTTAGTTTGAATGGGCGGAGTAACAGGGGAGCAGAGCAGATGAGACCAGCATCTTGTAAAACATGTTGCTTGTTTTGTAGCCTTCCATATTGTGAGGATATGTGAGTGCCAGAAAGTTGTAGTTTTCCATGCTGTTCATCTATAGGACTGATTTGTCTTGTGTTATTTACTGGGTTCTGTTCCCATGTGGTTTGTTTCTGCCCTTTATAGATGTAAATGTTCTATGGTGTGGTGTTAGTGGGCTGACCGTGACTGTGACACACATACACACACCATGAATGTAATGTTTACTATGACCATGCTGGCAATTTAGACACTCAAACTCAAGGGCAAGGAAAATATTTTCTGCTAAAATCTCTAGTAGTCATATTGCCAGGATTATTTACTTTTCATGGGGCCTTTCTCCCTCTGTCAGTAGGAAAGGTAGTAAAGACCTTTGGGTCCAGACAGAGACAATCAAACACAACAACAGGAGATGCAACACAGTAGTTGCAAACCCATCTCAGTAAATTCTCCTTTGTGTCATAACTACCTCTCTCTCCCATTCTCCTCAGCACTCCCTCACCCCCTCTCTAAAATGAAGGAGAAAAGTGCAAGTAGAGTGGAGGCCCTGAGTGATGATAGGTATTAGAACACGATGGAGAGAGGCTTTTGTTTTCACATACTCTTGCTCTCTCTCTGTCCTTCCCTCTCTCTTCCCTCCCCTCTCTCTCATTATATCTCTCTCCACCTCTACCTATCTCTTTGTCTACCCCTGTCTCTCTCTCCCTCTCTCCTCTCGCGTTCTGCCTCTGTCTCTCCTTTTTTGCCTCATTCTCTCTCTCTCTCTCTCTCTCTGAATGTCACTACAGTTAGCTCTAACCCAGAGGCAGCATGGTAGCAACAAGGTTTAAAATGCAACAGGGAGACCATGAATCTTATCTTGTAAATAATACACCAAACACATCCAGCCAAAAGAGAGAAACCGCCCTCCATTCGTTTCCCCATTGCAGCTTAAACTACATGGCTGAGTTCTGTCAGAGATTTTTGCTCTTTTACACACTTTCTCGAGCTAATAATAAGTATATTATCTCATTCTTGTTCACTTTGTCAGTGCCCCTTTGTAGGTATATCTTATACCTGTTATCTTGTTTCTGAAAGAGCCAAACTGTACGATTGGAAGCACCTGAGAGGTGTCAGAGATTTCTGATGGATATATATGTGCACTTCAGGGTGTAAGGAGGTAGAAATAGAGAATATCTAGAAGAATGTGAGAACAGAGGATGAGTTCCAAAGAGCTATCATTCTGACTCACCCCATTCACATTCCTACCATCTAATCTTGGAAAAGAATAGGGTTGTACAATTTCAGTAACTTTCCCAAAATGTCCAGGTATGTCACGCCCTGGCCTTAGTATTCTTTGTTTTCTTGATTATTTTAGTTAGGTCAGGGTGTGACATGGGGAATGTTTATGTTTTGTTGGTGTTGGGTGTTTATTTGGTAAAGGGGTTATGGGGTGTAGTAGATGGTTTTGTGTTGAGTGTATATGTCTAGAGTTGTCTATGTTGGTTAGTTATCTAGGAGAGTCTATGGTTACCTGAATGAGTTCCCAATTAGAGACAGCTGATTTCGGTTGTCTCTGATTGGGAGCCTTATTTAGGGTAGCCATAGGCTCTCATTGATTGTGGGTAATTGTCTATGTAGAACGTTAGTAGCCTGTATGTTTGTGCACAACGTTTGTAGCTTCACGGTCGTTTTGTTATTTTGTTAGTTTGTAAAGTGTTTTGTGTCGTGTTCATCTTCGTGTTGTTTAATAAAGAAGATGGCTTATTTTCCAAAAGCTGCATTTTGGTCCGTTAATCCGCCACACGATCGTGACAGAATTACCCACCATAGGACCAAGCAGCAACACCAGCGGCAACAGGAGCAATACAAGGATTTATGGACATGGGAGGAAATTTTAGACCGGGAGGTACCAGGAGAATATAACCACCCCAAAGCTGAGCTGGAGGCAGCGAAAGCAGAGAGGCGGCGATATGAGGAGCTAGCTCGGAGGCAGGAAAAGGAACCTACAAAGGATCTGGGTTACACTACGTGGGAGGAGATCGACAGGTGGGCGATCAACCCAGGGAGAGTGCCGGAGCCCGCCTGGGATTCTCTGGCGCAGTGCGAGGAGGGATACCGGCGAATGGAGGCAGCACGACGAAGCGGTAGGAAGCCTGTGGGAAAACCCAAAAAATTTCTTTGGGGGGGGCTTAAAGGGAGAGTGGCGAAGTCAGGTAGGAAACCTGCGCCTACTCCCTGTAATTACCGTGGAGAGCGAGAGTACGGGCAGACACCGTGTTACGCAGTAGAGCGCACGGTGTCTCCTGTACGTGTGCATAGCCCGGTGCGGGTTATTCCACCTCCCCGCACTGGCAGGGCTAGATTGAGTATTGAGCCGGATGTCATGAAGCCGGCCCTACATATCTGGCCACCAGTGCGTCTCCTCGGGCCGGTTTACATGGCACCAGCCTTACGCATGGTGTCCCCGGTTTGCCTACATAGCCCGGTGCGGGTTATTCCACCTCCCCGCACTGGTCGGGCAACGGGGAGCATTCAACCAGGTAAGGTTGGTCAGGCTCAATGCTCAAGGGAGCCAATACGCCTGCACGGTCCGGTATTTCCGGCGCCACCTCCCCGCCCCAGTTCAGTGCCACCAGTGCCTACACCACGTAACAGGCTTCCAGTGTGTCTCCAGAGCCCTGTTCCTCCTCCACGCACTCGTCCTATGGTGCGTGTCTCCAGCCCGGTATCACCAATTCCGGCACCACGCACTAAGCCTCTTGTGCGTCTCCAGAGTCCTGTGCATCCTGTTGCTGCTCCCCGCATTAGCCCTGAGATGCGTGTCCCCAGTCCGGTACCACCAGTTCCGGCCCCACGCACTAGGCCTAATGTGCGTCCCCAGGGTCCAGTATGCCCTGTTCCTGCTCCCCGCACTAGCCCTGAGATGCGTGTCCCCAGCCCGGTGCCACCAGTCCCGGCACCACGCACCAGGCCTACAGTGCGCCTCAGCCGGCAGCAGTCTGCCGTCTGCACAGCGATGACTGAACTGCTCGTCTCCCCAGCGCCATCTGAGCCATCCGTCTCCCCAGCGCCATCTGAGCCATCTGTCTCCCCAGCGCCATCTGAGCCATCCGTCTGCAATGAGCCTGCAAAGCCGCCCGTCTGCCATGAGCCTGCAAAGCCGCCCGTCTGCCATGAGCCCACTGAGCCGTCCGCCAGACAGGAGCCGCTAGAGCCGCCAGCCAGACAGGAGCCGCTAGAGCCGTCCGTCAGACAGGATCTGCCAGAGCCGCCAACCAGACAGGATCTGCCAGAGCCGCCAACCAGACAGGATCTGCCAGAGCCGCCAACCAGACAGGAGCAGCCAGATCAGTCAGCCAGCCATGAGCAGCCAGATCCGTCAGCTAGCCATGAGCAGCCAGATCCGTCAGCTAGCCATGAGCAGCCAGATCCGTCAGCTAGCCATGAGCAGCCAGATCCGTCAGCTAGCCATGAGCAGCCAGATCCGTCAGCTAGCCATGAGCAGCCAGATCCGTCAGCTAGCCATGAGCAGCCAGATCCGTCAGCTAGCCATGAGCAGCCAGATCCGTCAGCTAGCCATGAGCAGCCAGATCCGTCAGCTAGCCATGAGCAGCCAGATCCGTCAGCCAGCCATGGGCCATCCCTCAGTCCGGAGCTGCCATTCCTCAGTCCGGAGCTGCCCCTTACCCTGGTGCTGCCCCTTACCCTGGTGCTGCCCCTTACCCTGGTACTGCCCCTGACCCTGGTATTGTCCCTGACCCTAGTACTGCCCCTGACCCTGGTACTGCCTCTTACCCTGGTACTGCCCCTTAGTCCGGAACTGCCCCTGAATGCAATGGGGTTAAGGTGGAGGGGGGTCGTTTGGAGGAAGCCTAGGAGGTGTTTAGGTACTGTGGTGACGTGGGGACCGCGACCAGAGCCGGAGCCGCCACCGTGGATGGAAGCCCACCCAGACCCTCCCCTAGACTGTGTATGGTGCGCCCGGAGTTCGCGCCTCAAGGGGGGGGTTATGTCACGCCCTGGCCTTAGTATTCTTTGTTTTCTTGATTATTTTAGTTAGGTCAGGGTGTGACATGGGGAATGTTTATGTTTTGTTGGTGTTGGGTGTTTATTTGGTAAAGGGGTTATGGGGTGTAGTAGATGGTTTTGTGTTGAGTGTATATGTCTAGAGTTGTCTATGTTGGTTAGTTATCTAGGAGAGTCTATGGTTACCTGAATGAGTTCCCAATTAGAGACAGCTGATTTCGGTTGTCTCTGATTGGGAGCCTTATTTAGGGTAGCCATAGGCTCTCATTGATTGTGGGTAATTGTCTATGTAGAACGTTAGTAGCCTGTATGTTTGTGCACAACGTTTGTAGCTTCACGGTCGTTTTGTTATTTTGTTAGTTTGTAAAGTGTTTTGTGTCGTGTTCATCTTCGTGTTGTTTAATAAAGAAGATGGCTTATTTTCCAAAAGCTGCATTTTGGTCCGTTAATCCGCCACACGATCGTGACAAGGTATTCCATAAATCCTGATTCCCGAAATCAGGAGGGAACAAATAGGACATCTGGAATCCTCTATCCCCAATTTTTGGATAAACTGTTTTTGGATAAAAAGTTACCGGAATTTTGCAACCCTGGAAAATAATGTTAATTTAAGGAAGATAAATTCATGTATGTTAATCTATCCTTGGGAAAATCAATGCAATGGGTTAATAATATAATATACCTTGGCTAGACATTTTGTTAGCACTACTTGTCTTCTATGTTCTATAACAAAACTCCCCAGTCTGTCAAATCAATTCTACTTATTAATCACTGGTCACTTAGCCTATACAGTGAGAGTAGAGAGCTGCCCCCTGGTCCTTGGTGCCTGGTCTGAACCAGCTTCAGCCACTCTGCTAGTTGCATCTTTTCCACCAGCCAGATTAGCGATTAGCTTGGCTAGCGCCTCCACAGATTAGAGTTAACACCCCTTGGGGCGGTTGTGGCCTGCCTGCTTTCTTGCCTGAACACACGCACATGTACACACACAAACAGACCCACACACTGCCTGGTTCTCCTGCTCAGTAATACGGCCTATCCTCCTCACTCAGGTTTAATTGCCTATTGACCCGGGTGGCGGTGTGTGTGATCTCCAGAGCCACGGGACGGACACTGCTTCACACAGACACTGATCATTTCCCCTCACGCACCATTACTGTCTCTGACTGGATGGTGGCTTAGGAGGTGATGGAGGGTTCAAAGAGGGCAGAGGAAGTGTGTGTGTGTGTGTGTGTGTGTGTGTGTGTGTGTGTGCTTTTCATGCAACAGTGTATCCAAGAGTGTGTTTGCTGGGGCGAATGGACTCGTTCTGCTTCAGGCCAAGGTTTCATTGATGCAGAAAAAAAAACATGCAGGAGCATGTAGCATAGAGGAGAATAAAACAGGCAACAGCTCCGTCTCCATCTCTCTCTCCTTCTCATGCTTACTCACACATGCAACCCTAAAGGACTCCTTCCTCTCCATTGCATAAATTAAAAATACAGGAGAATACAGGAGGATAAAAAATAATGAAAGAAAAACAAACAATGGGGGTTTCAACAAGCTTTGGGGTCCAGGGAGAAAGTGCTCACTTGTATTATCTGTGAAGATGCCTAAATCAGATGTTTAGTCAAGGTTAAAGAATGTAGTTCAAACCAAGGGTACTGTATGTAGCAGAAGGCCTGCACAACTGTGTATAAGTGTTTGAACGTGTGTGTGTGTTTGAACGTGTGTGTTTGGGGGCATTCAAGTCTTGGATTACACTTGGCCACGGACCTTAGCTGTCAGTCAATCAAGAAAGAGTTTCAATCTCCTCCCATGCAACCCCCCCCCCCCCCCCCCCCCATTTCCATCCCATTCAATCCATGCTCTAGCCAGTAGACAGCTGCAGGCAGCATATAGCCTAAGCAGTAACAATGTGTTATTCATGGTCTAGCTCTGTTTAAGGAGATGACTGTGTCACCTTATTTGACCCTCTATGACAGTATTACACTAATAAAGACAGGGGTGAGAGTCTGTCATCTCATCTCCTGCCTTACGACAACAACAGCTTTCACACAGCCGACGACAGCCATTTTAAACTAAAAGGTGGAATGAGGACTGAGTGTTCCAGAAATGTCTACAGAGCTGAGCTGTTCTCAAAGACAACAGCCAGAAGGAGAGAGAATAAAGTAATGACCCAGGGGCTGTTTCTTTCTTTCTTTAATTTTTTCATTCTGCCCCTCACAGACACTGATCATTTCCCCTCACACACCATTACTGTCTCTGGCTGGCAGGTGGCTTAGGAGGCAGTGGAGGGTTCAAAGGGGGCAGAGGAAGTGAGTGTGTGTGTAATTGAGATTGTGTGTGTGTGTGTGTGTGTGTGTGTGTGTGTGTGTGTGTGTGTGTGTGTGTGTGTGTGTGTGTGTGTGTGTGTGTGTGTGTGTGTGTGTGATAGTGTGCGTGTGTGTGTGTGTGTCTGTGTGCAAGCATGTGTGTATGTGTGTGTGTGATTTTCATTCAAGCATGTGTGCAAGAGTGTATGTTTGCTGGGGAGATGAGACTCGTTCCGCTTCAGGCCAAGGTTTCATTGATGCATAAAAAAAAAAACATGCAAAAGAAGCATGTAGCATAGAGGAGAAAAAAAAGGCAACAGCTCCCTCTCTCTCTCCTTTTCACACATGCAACCCCAATGGACCATGCGCGTGTGTTTGGGGGCATTTGAGTCTTGGATTTCACTTGGCCACGGACATTAGCTGTCAGTCAATCAAGAAAAAGGTTCAACTTCCTCCCACACAAATCTTGCAGTTTTAAAGCTGCAAATCTACATATTTTGCCATGGGCGGAGAGAAGATTTTGCAATTTTATAACTAATTTCATGAAATTCTACTCATTTTGCCCTGGGACAGAGAGAAAAATGTTCAGTTTTACAGCAAATTTCAAGCTAGCAATTTTAAACTAAAAGGTGGAGTGAGGACTAATTGTTCCAGAACTCTCTAAAGTGCAGAGCTGTCCTCAAAGACAGCAGTCATAACAACAACACAATGACAAAAATATGTTTTCTTTTTTATACTCAGAGAGAGGAGAGAGGAGGAAGTAATGACCACGGGGCTGTTTCTTTCTTTCGCTGTGTGTTCTGACTTGATCCAGTCTCCCGGTCATATGTTTTTGGAGATTCATTATTTATTTGGAGCTCTTTAAAATGCTCAACAAAGCCAAACATCCCGGCTCTCAAAGGTAAACGCCTGCAGAAATATAATGCTATCGTTATTAATTCTCAACAATGGTCACCAGATAAATAAAAACATCTCAGGCAGTGTGTATTATAAGAAGGTTAGCTAACTATGCCACTAGCTCGCAATACAGGTGTGAGCTGTCAGACTTTCTTCACAATAGACCTGAAATGCGAGAATCTTTAGCCTGTCAAATGCACTGCAATGGAAAATATAGCGTCATTTAGCTTAATACAAAGGGAGGCCTTTCAGATAAGCAAACAATAATTGCATCAATAGGCCTAATTTATGAAATTAATACAGGTCTCTCTATGTAATTATCTTTCTCTATCTCTCTTTCTTTATTTCTGTAAATTTCTCTCTCTCTTTCTCTCCTATTTCTCTCTCCTGTCTCTCGCTCCCTCCTCGCCCTCTCTCCTTCGTCTCTCTCCCTCACTCTCTCTCTCTTGTCCCCTCTAGCCATCCCCCCATCTCTCTTCCCTCTCAGGATCACAGGGAGAAGTTCACTCATAATGTCATATTTGATATTGACGGATCCTGATTTTTTGCTAAGTGGGGATTTGTTGTCTTGAGCCCTTTATCGTCTAATTAAGTTAGGCCTGGCATTTTCAACCAAAGTGACACGAATCAGGGTGAAAATGTCAACCAAAACTGTCAGCAGCGTCATTAGATCACAAACTCCCAATTAAGCCTGAGAAACAAAAAATGGAAATGGAAATAAGCTATCACACCTTGACCAAACCGGCCCCGCGTGTGCATCTGCGTGTGCATCTGTGTGTGTCATCGTGCGCATGTTGATTTTGTCGATCCCCACCAGACACGATCAAAACCAACTGTGAACAAAATATATTAATTTGGGTACAGGTCGAAACACACAATAATTATTCATGGGTATTTATCTAGCTTATTGTTGCTAGTTAATTTGTCCTGGGAGATAAACATTGGGTTGTTATTTTACCTGAAATGCTGGATCTTTGTTGAATTGGATCTTTGTTGAATTTGAACCGATTTTGAGTCATACAAAATCACGTGTATCTACTCCGACAATTAATCCACAGATAAAAGGGGAAACATTTTTTGTTCGTTTTCTTTGATTAAACTCTCCTCGTTCATCTTTCAATTATCCACGTGGGTAAGTATGCTCGTGAAATGGGAGAGGCGGACTGAGCGTTTCAGGCATCTCTATGCGTCTCAGTTTCATTAAAAGCGCATCAATGATGTCGTCCCCACAGTGACCGTACGTACATACCACAACCAAAAACCATGGATTACAGGCAACATCAGCACTGAGCTAAAGGCTAGATCTGCTGCCTTCAAGGAGTGGTACACTAATCTGGACGCGTGTAAGAAATACCGCTACAACCTCCGACGAGCCATCAAACAGGAAAAGCATCAATACAGGACTAAGATTCAATCATACTACACCAGCTTTCATGCTCGACGGATGTGGCAGGGCTTGCAAACTATCCCCGATTATAAAAGGAAACCCAGCCGCGAGTTGCCCAGCGATGTGAGCCTAACAGACAAGCTAAAAGCTTTATATGTTCACTTCGAAGCAAGCAACACTAAACCATGGATGAGAGCACCAGCTGTTCTGGATGAATGTGTGATCTCGCTCCCCGTAGCTGATGTGAGTAAGATCTTTAAACAGGTTAACATTCACAATGTTGCGGGCCAGACGGAATACCAGGACACGTACTCAGAGCATGTGTTGACCAGCTGGCAAGTCGCTCAATGACATTTTCAACCTATCCCCGACCCGGTCTGTCATAACAACTTGGTTCGAGCGGACCACCATAGTCTCCATAACCAAGAACACCAAGGTAACCTGCCTATCGCCCCTTAGCACTCACATCTATAGACATGAAATGCTTTGAAAGTCTGGTCATGGCTCACATCAACACCATCCGCCCAGACACCCTGGACCCACTCCAATGCGTATACCACCCCAACAGATCTCCAGATGAGGTCATCTCTATTTCACTCCACACTGACCTCACCCACCTGTAAAAAAGAAATATCTATCTAAGAAAGCCTTTCATTGACTACAGCTCAGCATTCAACACCATAGTCCAAGCTCATAACCAAGCTCTGGACCCTGGGACTGAACACCTCCCTCTGCAACTGGATCCTGGACTTCCTGGTGGGCCGCCCCCAGGTGGTCAGGGTAAGCAACAACACATCTGCCACGCTGACCATCAACAGGGAGGATCCTAAAGGGTGTGTGCTTAGTCCCCTCCTGTACTCCCTGTTCACCCACTACTGCGTGGCCATGCATGACTCTGACACCATCATTAAGTTTGCTGACGACACGATGGTAGTAGGAATGGGCTACTGGGAGGAGGTCAGAGACCTGGCAGTGTGGTTCCAGGACATCAACCTCTCCCTCAATGTCAGGAAGACAAAGGAGCTGATCGCGGACTACAGGATACGGAGAGGCAAGCATGCTCCCATCCACATTGATGGGGCTGTAATGGAGCGGGTAAACAGCTTTAACTTCCTCGGTGTCCACATCACTAAGGAATTAGCATGGTCCTCACACACCAACACAGTTGTAAACAGGGCACGACAGTGCCTCTTTCCCGTCAGGAGGCTGAAAAGATTTGGCAATCAGATCCTCAAAAAGTTATTCAGCTGCTCCATTGAGAGTATCTTGATTGGCTGCATCACAAATTGGTACGGCAACTGCAAAGCACATGACTGCAAATCACTACAGATGGTGGTGAGTAGGGCCCAGTACATCACTGTAGCTCCCTGCCATCCAGGACATATATTCCAGGCGGTGTCAGAGGCAGGTCCCAAAAATGTTCGACGAATCCAGCCATAGTTCTACCTACTACTGCACGGAGAGCGGTAGCAGGGAGAACCAAAAGGAACCTTAACAACTTTTAACCCCCAGCCATAAAACTGCTAAACGTGACTGCTAAATAGCTAATCAAATGGCTACCCAGACTACCTGCAGTGACCCTCTCTTGCACTGACTCTATGCACACAAACTAGACTCTACCCACACACTGACACATACTCAGGGTTATTTCTCAATTAAAAAGGGGCTTAAGTGGTGGGTGTAGCAGGGTGTGTGGCAATGAGCGCGGTCGGTTCATTCCTGCCGCTGAATTTTAGAGAAAGTTTTAGAGGCCCCCATTTTGGAGGTGTAGATAAACATTTTTGTAATTTGTTTTTACAAAATTCATGGAGATGAGATACGCTTTTTCAGTTTAGAGCAAATTTCCTGCAATTCTACATATTCTGTCATGGAGCTGAGAGAAGATTTAACCTTTTACTACAGTGGGCTAAATCAGGGTCACACAGTGTTTCTTGGTAGTCTTAAACAAATCTACTTCGAAACAAAAGTATACACTTCACACACATGGTTATGGCCTTAAAAAAACAGGACACCTGTACCATGTCAGATATAGAGTTGCAATTTATAAAAAAATATGTTTGCATCCCAATAATACACTTTATATACATGAAAGGAGACAGAAATATAACAAACCGTTTGACATAGAAACACCAGATTTTCGGTGGGTTTATTTATTATGAAATTATAAAAAATATTATTAACATTCCACCCATGAAGCCACTAGAGGGTCATTTGGTCATTTGACAGCAGTAAATAGCTAGAGCTAATTTTCTGAAATTCTATGCATTGCCATGACTAATGCTGTGTTCGTTTGCACAAACATAATCACAAAATCAATACTGCTAAATTAATTGTTTTGGGAATGTTCTATTCTCCCTGATTGTCTAGCATTGATTTTGGTGATTGTTAGTTCAAAAATAAATATATAGGTCCATTATCTTTTATAAATACTTTATATGTGCGTTTTTCCATCTCAAAAATGTATAATAAAAAACAAATATCCCAACAAATATGGCAATATTTTATTTACACTGTTTGATCTTAAGCGGCCCAAAGAAAATATATATATTTTTATTTCACCTTTATTTAACCAGGTGCGCTAGTTGAGAACAAGTTCTCATTTACAACTGCGACCTGGCCAAGACAAAGCAAAGCAGTTCGACACATACAACAACACGGAGTTACACATGGAATAAACAAACACACAATCAATAATACAGTAGACAAATCTATATACAGCATTTGCAAATGAGGTAGGATAAGAAAGGTAAGACAATAAATAGGCCATGGTGGCAAAGTAATAACAATATAGCAATTAAACACTGGAATGGTAGGATGTGCAGAAGATGAATGTGCAAGTTGAGATACTGGGGTGCAAAGGAGCAAGATAAATAAATAAATAAATAAATGCAGTATGGGGATAAGGTAGTTGGATGGGCTATTTACAGATGAGCTATGTACAGGTGCAGTGATCTGTGAGCTGCTCTGACAGCTGGTGCTTAAAGTTAGTGAGGGAGGTAAGAGTCTCCAGCTTCAGAGATTTTTGCAGTTCGTTCCAGTCATTGGCAGCAGAGAACTGTAAGGAGAGGCGGCCAAAGGATGAATTGGCTTTGGGGGTGACCAGTGAGATATACCTGCTGGAGCGTGTGCTACGGGTGGGTGCTGCTATGGTGACCAGTGAGCTGAGATAAGGCGGGGCTTTAACTAGCAGATACTTGTAGATGACCTGGAGCCAGTGTGTTTGGCGACAAGTATGAAGCGAGGGCCATCTAACGAGATCATACAGGTTGCAGTGGTGGGTAGTATATGGGGCTTTGGTGACAAAATGGATGGAACTGTGATAGACTGCATCCAATTTGTTGAGTAGAGTGTTGGAGGCTATAATGTAAATGACATCGCCAAAGTCAAGGATCGGTAGGATGGTCAGTTTTACGAGGGTATGTTTGGCAGCATGAGTGAAGGATGCTTTGTTGCGAAATATGAAGCCAATTCTTGATTTAATTTTGGATTGGAGATGTTTAATGTGAGTCTGGAAGGAGAGTTTACAGTCTAACCAGACACCTAGGTATTTGTAGTTGTCCACATATTCTAAGTCAGAACCGTCCAGAGTAGTGATGCTGGACGGGCGGGCAGGTGCGGGCAGCGATCGTTTGAAGAGCATGCATTTAGTTTTACTTGCATTTAAGAGCAGTTGGAGGCCACGGAAGGAGAGTTGTATGTCATTGAAGCTCATCTGGAGGTTAGTTAACACAGTGTCCAACGAACGGCCAGAGGTATACAGAATGGTGTCGTCTGCGTAGAGGTGGATCAAAGAATCACCAGCAGCGAGAGCGACATCATTGATGTATACAGAGAAGAAAGTCGGCCCAATAATTGAACCCTGGGGCACCCCCATAGAGACTGCCAGAGGTCCGGACAACAGACCCTCCGATTTGACATACTGAAATCTATTGGAGAAGTAGTCGGTGAACCAACCGAGGCAATCATTTGAGAAACCAAGGCTGTTGAGTCTGCCAATAAGAATGTTGTGATTGACAGAGTCAAAAGCCTTAGCCATGTCGATGAATGCGGCTGCACAGTAATGTCTCTTATCGATGGCGGTTATGATATCGTTTAGGATCTTGAGCGTTGCTGAGGTGCACCCATGACCAGCTCTGAAACCAGATTGCATAGCGGAGAAGGTACG
>NC_074685.1:8146056-8241056 GCF_029448725.1 Salvelinus fontinalis
ATTTCCTGAAAAAGGTAGATGGACTACTCTATAGGTTACTCTGTTTGAGTGAGCGTGGGGGCGTCCACATGTGCAGTGCTTTCAGAATGTATTTATACATCTTGGATTATTCCAAATGTTGTTGCATTACAGCCTGAATTCAAAATGAATAAAAAATTATATACAGTATATGTTAATTAATTTACACACAATACCTCATAATGGCAAAATGAAAACATGTTTTTATAATATTGTTTTAATGTTTTGAAAGGGAAATGTAGAAACACTCATTTACATAAGTATTCACACCCATGCATCAATGTTAGAATCACCTTTGGCAGCGATAACAGCTCTCAATCTTTCTGGGTAAGTCTCTAAGAGCACACATGGATTGTACAATATCTGCACATTTTTCATTTTCAAATTCTTCAAGCTCTGTCAAGTTGTTTGTTGATCATTGTTAGACAGTAATTTTCAATTCTTGTCATAGATTTTCAAGCCAATTTAAGTCAAAACTATAACTAGGCCAATCAGCAACATTCAATGTCGTCTAGGTAAGCAACTCCAGTGTATATTTGGCCTTGAGGTTTAGATTATTGTCCTGCTGAAAGGTGAATTTCTCTCCCAGTGTTGGAAAGCAGACAACGTTTTCATTTTTTTCTCTTAAAAAAACTCCCTAGTCCTTGCTGATGACAAGAATACCCATAATATGATGCAGCCACCACCATGCTTGAAAATATGAAGAGTGGTACTCAGTGATGTGTTACGTTGGATTTGCCCCAAACATAACAGTTTGTATTCAGGACATTAATTTATTTATTTGCCACATTTCTTGAACTTTTACCTTAGTGCCTTATTGCAAACATGATGCATGTTTTGGAATATTTTTATTCTGTACAGGCTTTCCTCTTTTCACTCTGTCATTTAGGTTAGTATTGTGGAGTAACTACAATGCTGTTGATCCATCATTGGCCTCGTGGTGAAATCCTTCCTCTCCAGCATCTCCACTATCTTTTT
This sequence comes from Salvelinus fontinalis, assembly GCF_029448725.1. Lineage (NCBI taxonomy): Eukaryota > Metazoa > Chordata > Actinopteri > Salmoniformes > Salmonidae > Salvelinus > Salvelinus fontinalis. The sequence continues at coordinate 8,147,053 of NC_074685.1, forward strand.
AGTGACTGGGTGTATTGATACACATCTCAAAGTATAATTAATAACTTCACCATGCTAAAAGGAATATTAAACATCTGCTTTATTTTATTTTACCCATCTACCAATAGGTACCCTTCTTTGCAAAGCCTTGAAAACCTCCCTGGTCTTTGTGGTTGAATTTGTTGTTTGAAATTCACTGCTCGACTGAGGGACCTTACAGATAATTGTATGTGCAGGGTACAGAGATGAGGTAATCCTAAAAAAATCATGTTAAGCACTATTATTGAACACAACGTCAGTCCATGCAACTTATTATGTGAACCGTTAAGCACATTTGTACTCCTGAACTTAATTAGGCTTGCCATATAACAAAGGGGTTGAATTAAGCAATAAGGCACAATGTGGTATATGGCCAATAAACCATGGCTAAGGGCTGTTCTTATGCAAGAAGCAACGCGGAGTGCCTGGATACAACCCTTAGCTGCGGTATATTGGCCATATACCACAAACCTCCAAGGTGCCTTGTTGCTATTGTAAACTGGTTACAAACATAATTAGAACAATAAAAATACATATTTTGTCATACCCGTGGTATATGGTCTTAAATACCACAGCTTTCAGCCAATCATCATTCAGGGCTCGAACCACCCAGTTTATAATACTTATTAACTCAAGACACTTCAGCTTTTAATTTTCCATTAATTTCTAAACATTTCTAGAAACAAATTATATTTTGATATTATGTGGTATTGTGTTGTTATATTCTGGGTGAAACTTGGGACATTGTTATACTCTGAAGTATAGTATATAAAGGAGTGAAAAAGACTGGCTTTCACATCAGAAGTTAATGGATATCTGTAGGAGACAGATGGCTGCGGAATGTGTTCGGGGAGACGGGTGGAGATCTTTGGATTACGCCTCAAGGGGGTTGAGGTCAGATCAGTTTCCCTTAAGGGAGAAACAATGGTTTATTATCCTATCACTTCGTCTTCCTGTCAGACCATAAAAATATGTAAGGATTGGAGAGAAGGAGGAGTGTCAAATTGGAGTATATATACTTGTGGTGGTGGAAACATGTGATGTCTGAATACAGCTGTATCAACCCTTTGGGAAGAATTAAACCCGGTTAAGCTTCTCTAGTGTCCGTGAGACACTAACAGTTGAAAGAACCTAACAGGTTTGTTGTCGGCAGGATTCACCACAATTTCTTATCAAACCAAAGAGTTCAGATCAGTGGAACAGGAGCCGGCACAACAAATAAGGTAGGCATCGTTCCTATACCTGTTAACACTCATTTTGACATCTTGGGGAGATGGGAATCGTAGGCTGAATAATTATAGAATACCGACCTAGGAAGACTGAGTTTATTCCAAAGGCCCGTTATGTTATAACCGGTCGTAGATTTATGGTATAGGGTAAGTCCCGGAAGGTAAGCCCGCACAGGTTGGTACCTGTTTTGAGGCATAGTCCTAGGGGTTAAATCCTGAGTGGGTTAGTTCCTGTGACTACTATAAGAACAGGGTGAGGCCCGGAAAGTAAGCCTGAGCAGTTTAGAATCTGCAAAACGTAAGTCATAGGGGCTAAATATAGAGCGGGGTTGGTTCCCTGCATAACCTACAGTTGAAGTCGGAAGTTTACATACACCTTAGCCAAATACATTTAAACTCAGTTTTTCACAATTTCTGACATTTAATCAGAGTAAAAATTCCATGTCTTAGGTCAGTTAGGATAACCACTATTTTAAGCATGTGAAATGTCAGAATAATAGTAGAGAGAAATGTTAATTTCAGCTTATTTATTTATTTCATCACATTCTCAGTGGGTTAGAAGTTTACATACACTCAATTAGTATTTGGTAGCATTGCCTTTAAGTTCTTTAAATGTTCTATAGGATTGAGGTCAGGGCATTAGGATGGCCACTTCAATACCCTGACTTTGTTGTCCTTAAGCCATTTTGCCACAACTTTGTAAGTGTGCTTGGGGTCATTGTCAATTTGGAAGACCCATTTGCGACCAAGCTTTAACTTCCTGACTGGCACAGCCAGAAGAGGCCACCCCTCATAGCCTGGTTCCTCTCTAGGTTTCTTCCTAGGTTTTGGCCTTTCTAGTGAGTTTTTCCTAGCCACCGTGCTTCTACACCTGCATTGCTTAATGTTTGGGGTTTTAGGCTGGGTTTCTGTACAGCACTTTGAGATATCAGCGGATGTAAGAAGGGCTATATAAATAAATGTGTTTTGATGTATTGAGATGTTGCTTCAATATATCCACATCATTTTCCTCCCTCATGATGCTATCTATTTTGTGAAGTGCACCAGTCCCTCCTGCAGCAAAGCACCCCCACAACATGATCCTACCACCTTGTTTCTTCATGGTTGGGATGGTGTTCTTCGGCTTGCAAGCATCCCCATTTTTCCTCCAAACATACTGATGGTCATTATGGCCAAACAGTTCTATTTTGTTTCATCAGAACAGAGGACATTTCTCCAAAAAGTACAACATTTGTCCCCATGTGCAGTTGCAAACCGTAGTCTGTCTTTTTTATGGTGGTTTTGGAGCAGTGGCTTCTTCCTTGCTGAGCGGCCTTTCAGGTTATGACAATATAGGACTCGTTTTACTGTGGATATAGATACTTCTGTACCTGTTTCCTCCAGCATCTTCAGAAGGTCCTTTGCTGTTGTTCTGGGATTGATTTGCACTTTCGCACCAAAGTATGTTCATCTCTAGGAGACAGAACACGTCTACTTCCTGAGCAGTATGACGGCTGCGTGGTCCCATGGTGTTTATACTTGCGTACTATTTTTTCTACAGATGAACGTGGTACCTTCAGGCATTTGGAAATTGCCCCCAAGGATAAACCAGACTCTGGGAGGTCTACACTTTTTTTGGCTGATTTCTGTTGATTTTCCCATGATGTCAAGCAAAGAGGCACTGAGTTTGAAGGTAGGCCTTGAAATACATCCACAAACTCAAATTATGTCAATTAGCCTATCAGAAGCTTCTAAAGCCATGACATCCTTTTCTGGAATTTTCCAAGTTAATTAAAGGCAGAGTCAACTTAGTGTAAGTAAAGGTCTGACATCTCTGGAATTGTGATACAGTGAATTATAAGTGAAATAATCTGTCTGTAAACAATTGTTGGAAAAATTAATTGTGTCATGCACAAAATAGATGTCCTAACCGACTTTCCAAGACTATTGTTTGTTAACAAGAAATTTGTGGAGTGGTTGAAAAACAAGTTTTAATGACTCCAACCTAAGTGTATGTAAACTTCCGACTTCAACTGTATAACGGGGTGAGAGCCCACGCGCAGTGGCCATGATGCAGCGAGATGTGTGAGTGTGTATGAATGTTTAGACAATATTAGTCTGTATCAGTAGTGAGAAAGAGATAAGTTGGTTCAAGCCTTTGGGGACAGATTATGTGAATCAATAAACAATAGTGTAAACCAGCACCAAAAGGGTACAAAAGTGTTCAAATTAATAATAGGCTAGATAGACTGTTATTACATAACGCCATTGGGGGGTGACGCCAAGTCAAGAAAACTGAAATGGCTTCTAGAGGCCAGGATACTCCCGGGGAGGGAGGAGTAGAAAAGGAAAATGTTAACATAGTCTTAGAGGCACTAAAAAAGTATATAAATAAAACCATAAATGGTGAGGAAAAGTGGCCGAATTGGACAAAATTGGTACACATTTTCTGGTAGATGGAAAGTTTAAAACCAGCCAAGAGTGTATGGATAAAACCATGATGTGGAACACTGAGATCAGAAAACGGTCCAAACCACAATATGCATGCATCCTAATCACAGCATTTTATCAGCAGTGGATAAAACTAGAAAAAGCGAAAAATAAAGATCTGCTAGGTAAAATGGAGCAGGCAGTAGACAAGAATGAGGCGACAAATAAAAAACTAGGACTATCCGAATGGCATGCACATAGATTAGATTAACAGAAACCTAAATACCTAAATCAAGAGTTAGAGAAAGACCTTGAGGATAGGCAAAACCAAATTAAACAACTCAGGCTTACGCTTCAACAGTATCAGAATACGTGTGGAGGAGTATATGCAATTGCAACTCCTCCGCCATTCGCCCCATGGTGAAACAGGTCACAACTAGTGGGCCACCATTTTACCCCTCTCTTAAAGAGGACAACGAGCGATATGGCTTGTCAGAGACAGGGTACAGGCACATTATGAGTCCGGACATAGTAGTCCCGGACTGGATAGTTGATCAGCATGATCCAGGTAATCATAGAGATGTGCAACCAGTACGAACACACGCGACCCCCGTTACATATTATCCGGGACAAATAGTATGATACTATTTCATTTGGCGCGCAGCCCCAAGTATGGTTACAAATTCAGCATCACCATCAGCCACGGAGTGTGAGTGAAATGTGCAGTATTATAAAGAGGCACCAGATCCAGGAAGGGAGGGACAGGAATTTATCAGATTCTTGAGGAGACAATGTAGAATTTTTGGATTCCATGCTGGTGATTACGATCATATTCACTTCTGCCAAGCCATGCTGCCAACACTCGCACAGGGACATAGAACGTCGGCTTGGTCCTCAGGACGAGAAGCGTGTGACCCAGCGAAAGCAAATTACGGAATTGAGGCATTCTTAACTACAGTTGGGAATGTATTGTTTCGACCAGATGCTAGTAAAATTAGTAACTGTACTCAGGGTACGAAAGAAAGACAAGGCGATTATGTGGATATGATGGATGATGCATTGCGTACCAACCTGACAATGGGGATAGATATGATCAAAATGTAGGAATTGTACGTATCAAACCGGCTACTGCAACGGTAGTAGATCAGCATTCTCACTGGGATGAAATAGTGAGAGCGGCCTTGAGAGTAGAATCTAATTCCGTTTTTCTCTGCAGCAATACGAGTGGTTAATGCTGTCATAGTGAAAGTCACTAACAGTGGGTTTGATGGCCAAGGAAAGATAAGGAAACAGAGAGGAAAGGGTAGCGACCCTGTGATAAGGCACAGGGGGTTAGCTCCCTGTTTTAGGTTTGGGGCTATTGGACATTGGAAAAATTAGTGTAGGGTGGTACTGGAACCTGCTGCCTTAGAAAGAAATGCCGCTGTACAAGTGTTTGCATGTTTGTCAAAAGAGCAGCAGCAAACCCTCTTGAAAGCAGCGGGACAGGAACATTTTGCATAGCAGTACATGGCTTTTATGTTTTAATGTGAAGGAACACGTAGGAGGTCACGTCTCACACAACTTTCTAATAGATACAGGCGCTCAAATATCACTGATTCCTTACAATGAAAAATTGGCTAAATTTGCAACAAGGAAAAGTATCACATTCAGCGGGGTAACAGGGGCACAATCTAAGGCGATACAATTAATACCTATGTCATTAGACATTGGACCAGTAACAATACCATGATCATTTTACATGGTGAAGGGGTTAAACCAAGGCCTCTGTAACGGCAGCCTTCCCTCTCTTCACTAAAAGAGGGGTGAAACAGGGATCGGACCAACACGCAGCGTAGCCAGTGCTCAACATGTTTAATTAAACAAAAACAGTGAACACTTACAACGAACAAAATAACAAAATGTGGCAAACCGAAACAGTCCTATCTGGTGCAGAATACAAACACAGAGACAGGAAACAACCACCCACAATCCCCAACACAAAACAAGCCACCTATATATGATTCTCAATCAGGGACAACGATTGACAGCTGTCTCTGATTGAGAACCATATTAGACTGGACACAGAAACAGACTAACTAGACACACAACATAGAATTCCCACCCAGCTCACGTCCTGACCATCACTAAACAAGCAAAACACATGGTCAGGACGTTACAGTACCCCCCTCCTGAGGTGCGGACTCCGAACGCACCTCTAAAACTCAAGAGGAGGGTCTGGGTGGGCATCTGTCCGCGGTGGCGGCTCCGGCGCAGGACGAGGACACCACTCCACCACTGTCTTTGTCCCCCTCCTTAGAGTCCTTTGAGTGGCGACCCTCGCCCACGACCTTGGCCTAAGAATCCCCCCCAAGGCCCCCACATGATTTAGGAGGTAGCTCAGGACCGAGAGGTAGCTCAGGACAGAGAGGTAGCTCAGGACAGAGGGGCAACTCCGGACAGAGAGGCAGCTCAGGACGAATGGCAGCTCCGGACTGAGTGGCAGCTCCGGACTGAGTGGCAGCTCCGGACTGAGTGGCAGCTCCGGACTGAGTGGCAGCTCCGGACTGAGTGGCAGCTCCGGACTGAGTGGCAGCTCCGGACTGAGTGGCAGGTCCGGACTGTAGGGCAGCTCATGACTGTAGGGCAGCTCACGACTGTAGGGCAGCTCACGACTGTAGGGCAGCTCACGACTGTAGGGCAGCTCACGACTGTAGGGCAGCTCACGACTGTAGGGCAGCTCACGACTGTAGGGCAGCTCACGACTGGAGGGCAGCTCGCAACTGGAGGGCAGCTCACAACTGTAGGGCAGCTCACAACTGTAGGGCAGCTCACGACTGTAGGAAAGCTCATGACTGTAGGGCAGCTCATGACTGGAAGGCAGCTCATGACTGGAAGGCAGCTCATGACTGGAGGGCAGCTCATGACTGGCGGGCAGCTCATGACTGGCGGGCAGCTCATGACTGGAGGGCAGCTCATGACTGGAAGGCAGCTCATGACTGGAAGGCAGCTCATGACTGGAAGGCAGCTCATGACTGGAGGGCAGCTCATGACTGAAGGGCAGCTCATGACTTGAAGGCAGCTCATGACTGGCTGGCGGCTCTGGCAGCTCCTGACTGGCTGGCGGCTCTGGCAGCTCCTGACTGGCTGGCGGCTCTGGCAGCTCCTGACTGGCTGGCGGCTCTGGCAGCTTCTGACTGGCTGGCGGCTCTGGCAGCCCCTGACTGGCTGGCGGCTCTGGCAGCTCCTGACTGGCTGGCGGCTCTGGCAGCTCCTGACTGACGGACGGCTCTAGCGGCTCCTGACTGACGAACGGCTCTGACGGCTCGGGACAGACGGGCGGCTCTTATAGCTCGGGACAGACGGGCGGCTCTTATAGCTCGGGACAGACGGATGGCTCAGATGGCGCTGGGCAGACGGATGGCTCGGATGGCTCTGGGCAGACGGATGGCTCAGATGGCGCTGGGCAGACGGATGGCTCAGATGGCGCTGGGCAGACGGATGGCTCAGATGGCTGTAGCAGAACACAGGTTGTCATTGGAAATGTTTGTGGCAAAGGACAAGGGAATGAACTGGGAAACAGGTAGGGAGTATCTGAAAGGTTCAGTCCTTGACTTATCAGTAAACCACGAAGACAATAGGAGAGCAGGAGACAGATTCCGAACAATAGCTATTCTCACGTCAGTCGCTGTCGGGACAGTAACTGGAGGAGCAGTACTAGTAGCAAAGGAGTAGTACTAGTAGTGAAGGAGTAGTACTAGTAGTGAAGGAGCAGTACTAGTAGCGAAGGAGTAGTACTAGTAGTGAAGGAGCAGTACTAGTAGCGAAGGAGCAGTACTAGTAGCGAAGGAGCAGTACTAGTAGTGAAGGAGCAGTACTAGTAGTGAAGGAGCAGTACTAGTAGCGAAGGAGCAGTACTAGTAGTGAAGGAGCAGTACTAGTAGTGAAGGAGCAGTACTAGTAGTGAAGGAGCAGTACTAGTAGCGAAGGCTGCTATATTGACAGAATGAAACTGGACTACTGTGCAAATGAGGGGAATTGTGAGGTGAGATATGCGTCAGAAGCAGTGTTAGTAATAGCAGGGGTTACTTTGGTGATATTGGATATCATGTGCTGAGGGCATTGATGTTAAAACGAATACACAGTGTTGAGTTACCTCAAGATGAGGTTAAACTGATTAAGACTACCGCACGTATATATCGGGTGGCTATGGAGGAAGATGATGAGGAGCAAAGTGAGAATGACATGGCTTGGGAACACCTCTTGGATCCTGTAGTCTGAAGGGGAAGACTGGGTGAAAGCATGAGGAGGCTTTATAGGGCTTTCATTTTTGCCAACCTTAGCAGAAAAATATCCTGAAGGCACAGTCAGGCTAAAAGAGAGTGGGAATTGTCATGTTATCAAACTATGGGTTGTCGTGCATATATAATTGTGCATCTCTTAACACGTTATTAATGTTGTTATGTTTTGTGTGTCTTTTTGTTGCTTTCCAAGTCTATCACTCACTCTTGTGCTATCATCAGAATGAGAAAGTGGAGAAACTAAAAGCCACTCCAGTTGACATGAAACTGTAACGAACGTCGTTGGGAGAAGGAGAAAAGGACCAAGGTGCAGCGTGGTCAGTATTCATAATACGTTATTTTAATAAATATGAACACTCTAATAAAACAACAACACGACAAACAAACAGTTCTGTAAGGTGACAAAAAAAACACTAAACAAAAATAATCACCCACAACTCAAAGTGGGAAAACAGGCTACCTAAATATGGTTCTCAATCAGAGACAACGATAGACAGCTGCCTCTGATTGAGAACCACACACGGCCAAACACAAAGAAATAGACAACATAGAACACCAGACATAGAATGCCCACCCAAACTCACGCCCTGACCAACCAAAATAGAGACATAAAAAGGATCTCTACGGTCAGGGCATGACAGAAACAAGACAGCAGATTCAGCTGGAATGTCATTTTGTTGTGTGATGAGAGATGGAAATAAAATTGTGTATGGTGTGATCATAGAACAGAGGTCATAAGTCTCTGAGTTTGTAAACCTCACGGTGAATGTTTTGTTATAATTTTTTGTTCATTTCTAAACATGTTTTATCTTTTTTTTCATTTTTTATTATTCATGTTTGTTATCATTGTTTGTTCATTGATAAGTAATTTCTAAGTTTATCTAAGTTGAACATTAGTAAGCTATTGTTCCAGACGGGGGACTGTTAGATTCTGGGTGAAACTTGGGACATTGTTATACTCTGAAGCATAGTATATAAAGGAGTGAAAAAGACTGGCTTTTACATCAGAAGTTAATGGATATCTGTAGGAGACAGATGGCTGCGGAATGTGTTCGGGGAGACGGGTGGAGATCTTTGGATTACGCCTCAAGGGGGTTGAGGTCAGGTCAGTTTCCCTTAAGGGAGAAACAATGGTTTATTATCCTATCACTTCGTCTTCCTGTCGGACCATAAAAGATGTGAGGATTGGAGAGAAGGAGGAGTGTCAAATTGGAGTATATATACTTGTGGTGGTGGAAACATGTGATGTCTGAATACAGCTGTATCAACCCTTTGGAAAGAAATAAACCTGGTTAAGCTTCTCTAGTGTCCGTGAGTTATTTACTCTGAAAATAAGAACGTAACAGTGTGTAGACCAGTGACACAAAATCGAAATGTAATACATGTAAAATGCAGGCTGTAACACAACAACATGTGGAACAAGTCAGGGAAGGGGTTTGGATACTTTCTGAAGACACTGTATGTGTGTGATTGCATGAATGTTGTTTGAATATTTTAATCCCATGTGTTTCTGAATGTCGGTAAGAAGCTGGACGAAAGTAACGCAGTAACTCGCCAATTTTCTCCCCCAATAACACAGAACCTAGACTGACTTAACAACATGTGCTTAATGTGGAAGACGCCATAACTGCAAAAAATCAGCACGATCCGACAACATTTCCCCAAGTTATCAACAAAAGTTGGTTTTTAGTTGTAGAGATGTTTATTTTTTTAAGGTTCCAAACATGTTATTTTCTTAACCCATATAGTGACTAAATGACAGCCTAGGCTTCAAGTATCTTGCTAGTTAGTCTTGGGTGTTAGCCTGGGAGAAGTTACAGGGGAGAGGGATGGGGCGGAAGTAACATTGGTTGGGCTAAGCATGAATAGTCATTGAAAATAGTGAAAAAACGTTACTAAATTCCCATGAAAGTCTGATGAGGAAATGATGGTTAATGTAGCTATTGTGTGATCCATTTTAGTCTGACTAATATTGTAAGGCAAAATTGTTCATTTTCAAATATCAAACCTTTAGCATTATTTATTGAATTGACACAAACATGAAGTGTTCCTTCTGTCCTGGTTCTCCTCTATGTTTACAGTTCGGCTACTATACATACAGTATGTGTCTATAGCATCTGTGTGTGTGTGTGTGTCTTTATACATGTGTGTGTGTATGTCCACATACTGTACGTATGGTTGTACTTGATATTCCAGTCCGTAGCTTATGAAACATCTCCTGACTGATACATGTCTGACCCTCTACACATCACTCTGTCTAACACCCTCCACCCTGACCCTGTACACATCACTCTGTCTAACAGTCTCCACCCTGACCCTCTACACATCACTCTGTCTAACAGTCTCCACCCTGACCCTCTACACATCACTCTGTCTAACAGTCTCCACCCTGACCCTCTACACATCACTCTGTCTAACAGTCTCCACCCTGACCCTCTACACATCACTCTGTCTAACAGTCTCCACCCTGACCCTCTACACATCACTCTGTCTAACACCCTCCACCCTGACCCTGTACACATCACTCTGTCTAACAGTCTCCACCCTGACCCTCTACACATCACTCTGTCTAACAGTCTCCACCCTGACCCTCTACACATCACTCTGTCTAACAGTCTCCACCCTGACCCTCTACACATCACTCTGTCTAACAGTCTCCACCCTGACCCTCTACACATCACTCTGTCTAACAGTCTCCACCCTGACCCTCTACACATCACTCTGTCTAACAGTCTCCACCCTGACCCTCTACACAACACTCTGTCTAACAGTCTCCACCCTGACCCTCTACACATCACTCTGTCTAACAGTCTCCACCCTGACCCTCTACACAACACTCTGTCTAACAGTCTCCACCCTGACCCTCTACACATCACTCTGTCTAACAGTCTCCACCCTGACCCTCTACACATCACTCTGCCTAACAGTCTCCACCCTGACCCTCTACACATCACTCTGTCTAACAGTCTCCACCCTGACCCTCTACACATCACTCTGTCTAACAGTCTCCACCCTGACCCTCTACACATCACTCTGTCTAACAGTCTCCACCCTGACCCTCTACACATCACTCTGTCTAACAGTCTCCACCCTAACCCTCTACACAACACTCTGTCTAACAGTCTCCACCCTGACCCTCTACACATCACTCTGTCTAACAGTCTCCACCATGAGCCTCTACACAACACTCTGTCTAACAGTCTCCACCCTGACCCTCTACACATCACTCTGTCTAACAGTCTCCACCCTGACCCTCTACACATCACTCTGTCTAACAGTCTCCACCCTGACCCTCTACACATCACTCTGTCTAACACCCTCCACCCTGGGCACTCACACTTCACACTGCATACTTCACAGTGAGAACACTACAGAGAGGGGAAGTTGCAGGAGAGGAGAGAGAGGGAGAAGGAGGGAAGAACATGAAGAGAGCAACATAGAAGGGCATACAGGGCAGGAATGCAGGAATGAGATTAAAAAGAGTGAAAGAGAAGGACCACAGCAGGGCTGTGTGAGGGATGATGAGAGGGAGGCAGAGAGAGGAGGAGAGGTACATGTGACAGGTCTTCTCTACCCCTGATGTAACATAGTGTATTTTATGTGTCACCATCTCTCCTGACTGTGAGACAGGCTATAAGACAGACAGACAGCCAGACAGGCTGCTCTGTCTCTGTGGCTCTCTGTCCCCTTGGTCTAACAAATTAGAAAGGAGAAATACTACAACAATTACCCCAGAGAGCCTTCTCTGTCCCCTTCTCCATCACCAACTCAAACCCCGCTCTCTCTCTTTTTCTCTCCTTTCCTTTTTTCTCTCTCGATCTCCTCCTCTCTCCTCTCAAATGTCCTCTCTCACATCAAACAGCACATCTCTGTATGTCCCTATAGTGCTCTTTTACCTATCACTCCTTCTCTTACACCTTCCCCATCTTTGTCTTCCACCCCCCCTTCTCTCTCTATTTTTCTCTATCATTATCTCTCTCTCTCTTTCTCTCGATAGGAGCCTAAAGATGGTAATGACGTAAAAAGTGTCCAACCAGAAACCAGGGCTGAAGCGAGTATGTCACCAGTGTAGAACTAATAGACAGACCTGTCTAGAATTCATTACAACATATTTCAACCCTGACAAATACTGTAAGGTAACTACTCTAACAACACAATTACTATTTTGAAGAGTGAGCCATTCCAGTATATACCCTGCAGTGTGTTTGAGCCATTCCAGGAGATAGCCTGCAGTGTGTTTGAGCCATTCCAGGAGATACCCTGCAGTGTGTTTGAGCCATTCCAGTATATACCCTACACTGTGTTTGAGCCATTCCAGTATATACCCTGCAGTGTGTTTGAGCCATTCCGGGAGATACCCTGCAGTGTGTTTGAGCCATTCCAGGAGATACCCTACAGTGTGTTTGAGCCATTCCAGGAGATACCCTGCAGTGTGTTTGAGCCATTCCAAGAGATACCCTGCAGTGTGTTTGAGCCATTCCAGTAGATACCCTGCACTGTGTTTGCTGGCTATGCAGTTAGTGATGGGTTGATTTCTTTCTTGTTTTCACATTTTCTGTCCGTTCAGCTGGTCGGCAGACTAGAAGACAGGAATGGCCATCCCAGCCCCCAGCTATAGATCATTCCCAGACGTCCATTACATGAAGCCATAATGGTAGGAAGCACACACACGCACGCACACAGACACAGACGCATGCACACGTACACAGATACACACACCGCCCCACATACACCCCACCCCTGCACACCATCAATCTCCTGTGTTCTGCACTGCACTTGAACTCAGACACAGACATGATAGAAGGCATCTTACCAGACCTAGTGCTAAAATCCCTCTAAGACTAAATATTAGGGAGGGCTATGTGCTGTAGATGGCCTCTACACTGTGACATCCCACATAAAAAAAACACTACACTACAGAATTCTGTAGTAAACCGTAGTATACTGTAGAATACTATAGTGCACACTGTAGTATCCCTCGATCATGTTGTGCACTTAGTATATAACTTTGTAATATACTGTAGAATACTGTAGTATATACTACAGTATTATCCACAAAAAACACTGTTGTAAATACTATAGAAATGTCCTCTACAGTCTGCAAAAACACACAAAAAAAGCCCCCCACTCAAGGAGAAGCTACACTGACCAAAAATATAAACGCAACATGTAAAGTGTTGGTCTCATGTTTAATTTAGAAGACAAAAAGCTTATTTCTCTCAAATTTTGTGCACAAATTTGTTTACATCCCTATTAGGGAGAATTGTTTCCCTTGCCAAGATAATCCATCCACCTGACAGGTGTGGCATATCAAGAAGCTGATTAAACAGCAAGCTCATTACACAGGTGCACCTTGTTCTGGGGACACTAAAAGGCCACTCTAAAATGTGCAGTTTTGTCACACAACACCACAGATGTCTCAAGTTTTGAGGAAGTGTGCAATTGGCTTGCTGACTGCAGGAATGTCCACCAGAGCTGTTGCCAGATAATTTTATATTATTTTCTCTACCATAAACCGCTTCCAACGTTGTTTTAGAGAATTTGGCAGTACGTCTAACCGGCCTCACAACTGCAGACCACGTGCAACCACGCCACCCCGGGACCTCCACATCCTGCTTCTTCACCTGCAGAATCATCTAAGACCAGCCACCTGGACAGCTGATGAAACTGTGGGTTTGCACAACTGATTGATTTCTGCAGACACTGTCAGAAATAGTCTCAGATAGTCTCAAAAAAAGGCTCATTTGCGTGCTCGTCGTACTCAACAGGGTCTTGACCTGTTGACCTGTTGACCAGTTCTACCATGGCCTAAATACCTACCAGACATGTCACCCATTGAGCATATTTGGGATGCTCTGGATCGATGTTTATGACAATGTGTTCCCGTTCCCGCCAATATCCAGCAACTTCGCACAGCCATTGAAGAGGAGTGAAACAACATTCCACAGGCCACAATCAACGGCTTGATCAACTGTACGTGAAGGAGATGTGTCGCGCTGAATGAGGCAAAAGGTGGTCACACCAGATACTGACTGGTTTTCTGATTCATACCCCTACCTTTTTTTAAGGTATCTGTGACCAACAGATGCATATCTGTATTCCCAGTAATGTGAAATCAATTTATTTCAATTGACTAATTTCCTTATATAAACTATAACTCAGTAAAATCTTTGAAATTGTTGCATGTTGTGTTTATATTTTTTCAGTGTATGTCAAAGATAATATAACAAAAACACTTTAGTAAATAAAACAGTAATGTCCCCAAAACACGACAGTACATGCTACAGTATATTACAGTTCTCAAAAACAGTACATAATTACTATAGTATTTACAACAACAAAAATACTACGGCAATTATAGTATAACAAACAATATATACTACATTATAAACTGGTTGGTTCGAGCCCGGACTGCTGATTGACTGACAGCCATGGTATATCAGACCATATACCAAGGGTATGACGAAACATTTATTTTTATTGTCTAATTACGTTGATAACCAGCTTATAATAGCAATAAGGCACCTTGGAGGTTTGTGGTATATGGCCAAAATACCATGGCTAAGGGCTGTATAGAGGCACTCAATGTTGCGTCGTATGAAAAACAGCTCATAGCCATGGTATATTGGCCATATACCACACCCCTTCGGGCCTTATTGCTTATTAAGTATACTACAGTCCGCAAAAACACTACAGTAATTTCCATAAAATATACTACTCTTTTTTTACTACAGTATTTATACTATATTATAAACTGTGTGGTCTGAGCCCTGAATGCTGATTGGCTGACAGTCATGGTATATCAGAACGTATACCACGGGTATGACAAAATACTTATTTTTACTGCTCTAATTACGTTGGTAACCTGTTTATAATACAAATAAGGCACCTCGGGGGTTTGTGGAATATGGCCAACATAACACGGCTAAGGGCTGAATCCAGGCACGACGCAAAGTCGTATATTGGCCATATACCACACCCCCTCGTGCCTTATTGCTTAAGTAAACTGTACATACTACAGTATACTATAGTGAATATAACAGTTAAGTCCGCAAAACACTACAGTAAATTATATAGTATTCCTACCGTAGTATACACTATATTATTATAGGTCCGAATCAAAAGTAGTGTACTATGTAGGGAATAGGGTGTCATTTGGGGCACATCCATGATCCCTCTCCCTCTATCTACTCCCAGCACTATCACACAGCACACTGGCCTGACCTTATCACAAGACGGAGAGCCCTATTCAATCACCAGCGCTAACCAGCCCTGTGGAAAAGGTCACCATAACACTGCGTTTCTGCAGCTCCAGGGAGGGAAGCCATGTTTTAACTGAGTTATGTGGAGGCTTTGGGAACAAACATTCTTGTAGTGCCCAGGAGAGTGATGTTTTAAGTCAGGCTGGGACGTGGCTAGAAAGCCTGATGGAAAAGGGCACTGGGATTTAAATATTGTAGGTAAGTGATTCAACAACTATACGTCACTCCTCTCTTTGTATCTCTGTCGACTAGAGCCTCCCCACTCTCCCCTCTCTTTGTATCTCTGTAGACTAGAGCCTCCCCACTCTCCCCTCTCTTTGTATCTCTATAGACTAGAGCCTCCCCACTCTCCCCTCTCTTTGTATCTCTATAGACGAGAGCATCCCCCCTCTCTCCCTCTCACATTTTTCTTCTCCCTCCCTCCCTCCCTCCCTCCCTCCCTCCCTCCCTCCCTCCGTATGTGTGCTAGTCTCAGTAGGGCTGCTCTGTTTAAGTGAATGGCAGCATATGGCTCATCCCTTATTTAAGCCCACAACTCTA
The DNA here is from genome assembly GCF_029448725.1 of Salvelinus fontinalis. NCBI lineage: Eukaryota > Metazoa > Chordata > Actinopteri > Salmoniformes > Salmonidae > Salvelinus > Salvelinus fontinalis. The sequence goes on from NC_074685.1 coordinate 8,162,791, forward strand.
CCTCTTACAGACACTGTCTTAATTCCTGTTGGATCACACTTCTGAGCTGCTAATGACGCCGCGGTGTTATCCATCACGAACAGCCAATTAGACAGTCTTCATAGAATATGTGTGTTAAAGGCATGCTTGCTGATGGTGATTGACACACACACACACATGGTAGAACAAACATTTAAACTACAGAAACACAACAACATGGAGAGATACACTGCCATCTTATTCAATGAAAGACTGGTGGTTGGCTGTACTGTATCAGGCTGTGCCAAGACCTCTGTCACTCCATCAGATAATAGGAAGCCATGACCTTGTCTGTCTTAGGCTCGCTGACAGTGATTGACATACACATACACACTGTGTGTCTGTGATATACTAGTGTAGACCAGAGTTTGCGTTTGGTAGAACTGAAAAAGTTACTGGTTTAGGGACTAACACAGATAACACAGTCTCTCTGTGAGGGTGGATGTGGCGTTAGCCAACAAATATGTTCCTAAACGATCCCCATTTGGACTTGTGTGTGTGTGTATGCCTGTGTGCGTGTGCGTCTGTGTCCAGCCAGGTCACCCGTGATACAAGTCAGTGTCCGAGGACGTCGGGGGATTATGTGGAAACCGTTACCTTCAAGTAGGTTTCAGTTTTGCTAGGGTGTTGGGGATGGGCCTAAGGATCTGCCTCTGATTCCAAAGGTTGAAAGTTTTAATTTTAACCCTATCCCAAACCGTAACCCTTACCTTAACCATTAGGAGTTAATGCCTAAACTTAAGCATAAACAGTTTGAAATTTGACATTTGAGAAACATGGATGAACGTCTAATTCTGACGTGAGACTGTGAGCGCTAGCTGCTGTGTCTGTGTGAGTCTTTGTGCGAGTCTTTGTGCGAGTCTTTGTGCGAGTCTTTGTGCGAGTCTTTGTGCGAGTCTTTGTGCGAGTCTTTGTGTGTGTGAGTAGGAACAGCCAAAGTGCTGCAGGCTATAGATGATATATAAAGCTGATAAACTATTAACTCCCTATAAGAGCTCCTCTCTCGTTTCCCTAAGGACTACTACAGCTCAGAACAGAGAGAAAAGGCCACTACACTGCACACACCGCACACTCACACACAAAACCGCATACAGAAATGAAATAAACTACACACGCATACACTAATATTAACAGGACACAGACACATCCATAGTGAACAGTAAACAAGACAAAATGTACACACACACAGAAACGCACGCACACACACACAAACCCACGCACGCACGTAGACACACACACACACACACACACACAGTACAAAGCCATATGTCTCGCATCCCAAAAACCACATATAGATTTAGGGTTTCAGCGACAGTGTGTTGTGCTCTATTCAACCCTATTTCCTATAAAGCTGACCAGAGCCATGTGGGCCCTCGTCAAAAGTAATGTACCACATAGGGAATATGGTGTTTTTTGGGAAGCAACCAGTGTGTTTAGAGCTAGTATTTCTGTGACAGTGACTGTCCCAAATGGCACCCTATTCCTTTTATGGAGTGCCTATGGGAGCTGTTCAAAAGTAGTGTAATACATAGAGAATAAGGTCCCATTTCAGACTCAGACAGTGTGTTTAAATATAGAGTCTCTGTGAGTGTCTTTGTTCACCTCTCTGTCTCTACCGTTCTAATCCCTCCTGCGGGATATCAAACAAAATATTCTCTCATAACACCTCTGTTTAGTCTACATCCAGCTAACCAAGTGTTGGATCACTTGATACCAAACACCTCTGTTTAGTCTACACCCAGCTAGCCAAGTGTTGATTCACTTGATACCAAACACCTCTGTTTAGTCTACACCCAGCTAGCCAAGTGTTGGATCACTTGATACCAAACACCTCTGTTTAGTCTACACCCAGCTAGCCAAGTGTTGATTCACTTGATACCAAACACCTCTGTTTAGTCTACACCCAGCTAGCCAAGTGTTGATTCACTTGATACCAAACACCTCTGTTTAGTCTACACCCAGCTAGCCAAGTGTTGGATCACTTGATACCAAACACCTCTGTTTAGTCTACACCCAGCTAGCCAAGTGTTGGATCACTTGATACCAAACACCTCTGTTTAGTCTACACCCAGCTAACCAAGTGTTGGATCACTTGATACCAAACACCTCTGTTTAGTCTACACCCAGCTAGCCAAGTGTTGGATCACTTGATACCAAACACCTCTGTTTAGTCTACACCCAGCTAACCAAGTGTTGGATCACTTGATACCAAACACCTCTGTTTAGTCTACATCCAGCTAACCAAGTGTTGGATCACTTGATACCAAACACCTCTGTTTAGTCTACACCCAGCTAGCCAAGTGTTGATTCACTTGATACCAAACACCTCTGTTTAGTCTACACCCAGCTAGCCAAGTGTTGGATCACTTGATACCAAACACCTCTGTTTAGCCTACACCCAGCTAGCCAAGTGTTGGATCACTTGATACCAAACACCTCTGTTTAGTCTACAACCAGCTAGCCAAGTGTTGGATCACTTGATACCAAACACCTCTGTTTAGCCTACACCCAGCTAGCCAAGTGTTGGATCACTTGATACCAAACACCTCTGTTTAGTCTACACCCAGCTAGCCAAGTGTTGATTCACTTGATACCAAACACCTCTGTTTAGTCTACATCCAGCTAGCCAAGTGTTGGATCACTTGATACCAAACACCTCTGTTTAGTCTACAACCAGCTAGCCAAGTGTTGGATCACTTGATACCAAACACCTCTGTTTAGCCTACACCCAGCTAGCCAAGTGTTGGATCACTTGATACCAAACACCTCTATTTAGTCTACACCCAGCTAGCCAAGTGTTGGATCACTTGATACCAAACACCTCTGTTTAGTCTACACCCAGCTACACCCAGCTAGCCAAGTGTTGAATCACTTGATACCAAACACCTCTGTTTAGCCTACACCCAGCTAGCCAAGTGTTGGATCACTTGATACCAAACACCTCTGTTTAGTCTACACCCAGCTAGCCAAGTGTTGGATCACTTGATACCAAACACCTCTGTTTAGTCTACACCCAGCTAGCCAAGTGTTGGATCACTTGATACCAAACACCTCTGTTTAGTCTACACCCAGCTAGCCAAGTGTTGGATCACTTGATACCAAACACCTCTGTTTAGTGTACACCCAGCTAGCCAAGTGTTGGATCACTTGATACCAAACACCTCTGTTTAGTCTACACCCAGCTAGCCAAGTGTTGGATCACTTGATACCAAACACCTCTGTTTAGTCTACATCCAGCTAACCAAGTGTTGGATCACTTGATACCAACCACCTCCCAAAAACACAAACAACCTGACATTTCACTCCTATCCTAACCTAATCATACCCCAATGTATTTAGTTATCAAACCCTTGTCAAAAGCCTATCAAAGGAAGACAGGTGTCTTCCCTTTGACAACAAACAACTTAAAGTGATGCTAGGGTTCGGTTTTGAATCTTTTCAGCCAGAAGTTTTGAAAGTAGCGCTCACGAGCCAAAACAGGTTCCCAAAAATGGTACACAATTGTGTACTACGTAATCTATTTTGTATGATATGTTACTTCCTGCAAAAAAATAATAATACAAAGAAAATCCTGCAATTCGTATGGCATGCTACAAATTACATATAGTACAATATGTTACGAAACCCAATACCATTCTGTCCTCATCATATGCCACTGTATTTGGAAATCAAATCCTTATCAAAAGCCTATTACAGGAAAAAAAGTGTCTTGACTCTGAAAATAAACAACTTAGAATTCTAGTATGGCTAAGAGCAGAGCAACATGTCTTTGACACTCTCACAGTGACACATTGGTTTGTTCATTTAATGTGCGACTGGGCATGTCTATAGTTTATGAACAACTGAGTGTAGTGCTGAGAGTTGTCTGTCACATTCGATTTGCTTTGGGATAGATAAGTCTATGCTTTCTGTGACACAGGGATCCACAGCCTGGGCCTCTGTATAACTCCCTAAATACCTCCTTACATCTATCCAAGAGATGCTCTTAATCTCTCATTCTTCCCTCTTCAATTCTCTCTCTCAATCTCTCTCCTTCTGTCTCCCTTTTTATTATGAACTTTTATATAATCAGGGAAGCCCAATTGATACCAGGGTCTCATCTTCAATGGTGCCCTGAGGAAATAAAATCAAATATAAAACCACAAGATACAAGATAAAATAACAAGATACAATAACAAGTACATTACATTAGAACGTCACAAACAAACAGCCATCATAAACAAATTATTAAAGTCAAGCAATCAAAACAATTGCACACCTCTGTGAACTCATTTTTCATTAGGGTTTTAAACTGCCCTAGTGGCAAATGTCATTCATTTTGTGAGGGATTTCAAAAATGTGAAGCGCTAAAACTTAAAGCGGATATACCTAGTTCGGTGGAGACCCGAGGAATCTCAAGAGTTAACCAACCCTGTGAACGGTGTCGTGATTTTACATTCATTAATCTGATGACTGTCATTTTTCAAATCAACTAACTATGTTTAAATGTTACCTGAGAAAATGAATCATGTAACAATTAACTCATTAGGAATTTGGGCCACCTAGAGAGCGGCTGTTTAAAGAGTTATCATCTCCCGAATTAAACTCTAAAATGTTGTTACCTATGACATGCATAAAACAGTAAACTTATTAATCATAACCTATTATCATATCATCATTCTGAACAGTCGTAACCTCATGCATCTGCAAAAAACTCAGCCTTACTTATGATTCAGTACTACACAAATTGGTTTAATTATCTATTTACTAGCTAACTAAATTATAAAACTGGATAACAACACACTTAATAGATGAAAAAAAGGTCGCTGGCGGACTGACAACACATGGTGGCTTGTTACACATAAAATGAAGAGTGGGGGAAGAGAGAGAGAGAAAAAGGGACACTTATTGTTGATACATTTTAGAACTATTCTCACAGTAATCATATACTTTGCACACAAACCACCGCCCATTTGAAGTAAGAAATTATAAATGTATTTACGTGCGAGTGCCTTTGTTTGTCATTTATCTCTGTCGGAACCAAGCCTTCTTAGAAAGGATGAGGGTTGGCCTTTCAGCGGCACGCTTGTAAATATCTGATTGTCCAAAAGGGGTCTCTCCTTTCCCGTATTTTACTGTTGTTTACTCTGGAAGATGCTCCTCGGGAGAGAGACAGAAGTGTCGACGACTCCTATTGGTGATGAGAGTAGGAGAATATGGTGATTTGAGTAAAGTAGTAGAATAGGATGGTTTGAAGAGTAGTAGGATGGTCCCACTTACTATTCCCTTTTCTAGATATCTGACTTAGGACAGCTAATCAGACGTACCAGTGATTGTCAGAGAGATGAGCTTCTCGCCTACACCTTGTATTGACATTCAGGATTTAAACCACATTACACGCGCAGCTGCAACCTGACGATGTTCTGGTCTGCATGTTAATTTCTTACCAGTCCTTTTATGCACTCTGGACAAAAAGGTCAGTTCCGTCAGGCTGACACGCTCTCTGACCTCACTTGGGCATGGCTACTTACTGTGCAAATGCTATAGATAGCAAATTATCTCTTATGACTCCTAAAATCACATTCCTATCTTAACAAAATAACTTTCATTATGTTTCAAATTATAAGAACAACATACTGGATGGAAACATGACAGATAAAGGGGATCTAATTTCCAAGTTACAGTATTTCCTTTATACCATTTCTAATGACATCACAAAATAAAAACCCACATGAAATGATTATTCTTTAGATCACCACTGAACATTCCCCACATTCTTATGTTATAAATATTGTTCCAGTATTCACTTTTTGAACGTGTTAAGAGTCTTCGGGCAAACCAAAGACATTCCTTTAGCACATACTGGAGGGGGTTGGAGAGTCCTCTCCTGTAATTTACAAAATAGTGTGAACTGTCAACCCCCCAGCAGGTTTAAGAGTAGTGGCTGCACCATTCCAATAAAAAGTGTCACCGTAGTCAAGAACTGGCAGGAAAGTTGACTGCAAAACCATGAGCTAGATCTGTCTTTTACCCGTAATCTGTTATATGGGGCATGCTTTATTCAGCAGAGTTAAACAGAGAAAGAATACATTTACAGGGCCTTATCCGAATCAGAGACAGAGGACGCACCCTTCCAATCATGCAACCCCTGGGTCATACAGGAAATGTTGCTCATTGGAAGTTCTTTGCAATTACGGTAGCTTAGTAAATCTAATGCAGGCAATGGGACAATGGTCACTGAGCTCGTTAGCAAAAATTAAATTGGCTGTATACATATGTGGTGCGTTTGTCAGAATGCTCTGCAAAATAGTTGATTTTTCAGGGTGTTTTAAGTTGGTTTAGTTAACAGTTGAGTTACATTTATCTCAGTACAAATATCTTTCATATATCCAGGTTATGTACACCCAAAATAAAAAATACTGATTTAACATAGTTACAGTGGTTGCTCCACTAAAAGTTTTGCAATTATGCTGGTTTAGTACGGTACCCTGCGTCACCACTTCATTGCTCCAGTCCAGCACAAGAGGGAGTTAGACCACTGATTATGTTTTTGGGTCCTACTGTGTCTCTAACTGACAATGAATGATCAACATAAACCTAAATAGAAACTGATAATTGTGCTTCAGTATTACTTACTAAAACTGTTGTTACACTAAGGTTTTTATAATTTTATTAGGATTATTTTGCTCTTACTGTAGTACTGTACGCCACTCCCGACCGGTCACGTTAGAAAGCGCCTGAGTGGCGCAACGGTCTAAGACACTGCATAGCAGTACAAGCTGCGTTGCTACAGATGCTGGTTCAGTACCTGTGCTGTCCTCGACTGGGAGACCCATAAGATTTTGGTTTCTCTCCCTCTAAAAACAGAAATAAATTATTCTAAATAACAAACTGGCTTTATTTACAAATTAGTAACAATGTCTCAGCCCAGGTTCAAGAATGGCCTTTCTCACTCATGTTACGTTATTTGACAACAAAATCATCTCCAAAATATTGTTATTTTTTAAACAAAGCGATTATTGTTATTTTTATTATTATTAATTTTGAATTAAATAGAAGCCCCTTGGAAATTCTCCCAGATATATTATTAACCCTGTTATTAGCAGGACAATATATATTGTTCATAATGGTTATGGCTCCCGAGTGGCGCACAATGGGATTGCCTTGTGGTTCTCCAGCTGTATCCACTGAAAGCCAGCGAGGTTCAAGGCACGAGGGCAGGGGGCATGGGATGGGCCACAGAGCTGCGCACAGAAGACCAACCTAGCCCATGGGGAAGGGAGCAGGAGGAAGGGGGAGAGGTGGTGGACCCCACCCCGTCATACTGGCAACACTTTAAGGGGCATTGCACTAATAATGGCGTTGACAAGGGAAACATTCCCTCTGTTCTGTTCTTAGTGCCAGTCTGCACATTCAAACTAAAACATTGTAACTAATAATGGCATCTTTATGCTTTCGTTCATAAAATAATGATAAAAATACTCAATCAAAATGCCAATGTTTATTTAGTTATGGATCCATAATGAATTATTATGGGAATAAATATCACTGAATTACAGAAATATCCTCCAATTCTCTATATGTAATTATTGGCGGAGAGTCACGTCATATTTTTCGATATACTGTAGGCCTACCGCAGGCGACATGAGTCTCACTAGTGTTGAGTAAAGTGCTGTTAAAAGTCGTGTACCGTAATTTCTGGACTATTAAGCGCACCCACTGAATTTAAAAAAAATATGTATTTTGTACATAAATAAGCCGCACATGTCTATAAGCCGCAGGTGCCTACCTAAAGTCCTCAAACTTCATTGTGGTGGCGATTGTTTTGGCTTTCAGTTGGATCTGCACAGTTGAAACACCTCGGCCGTCTGCTCTCTGTGTGTTGATCCAGTCTTCAAGCTCATTTTCTAGTTCGGGCCATCTGCTTTTCTTCCCTCTGAAAGATTTTGTTATCTTTTTGCACTGAGTCAGTTCCTCACGCTGCTGTTTCCAACGTCTTATCATCGACTCATTAAGGCCAAGCTCCCGTGCAGCAGCTCTATTTCCTTTTCCAACAGCCAGATCGATCGCCTTCAACTTGAAAGCTGCATATGCATTTCTCTGTGTCTTTGCCATGATGAGGATGACAAAATGACTACCGTAATCAGAATGATGGGAAGTTTGAGCGCGCTCGATTTACGTCACATTATGTGACGGTGCTCAGTTTTTTGGCGGCATGAATCTTGTGAAAGTGGGAAAAATCCATAAATTAGCCGCGTCATTGTATAAGCCGCGAGGTTCAAAGCGTGGGAAAAAGTAGCGGCTTATAGTCCGGAATTTAGGTAGGTCTTATTTATTTAAAGAGCATATTGAAGTTAGAAGCAATAGGATTTGAAGTAACAGCCAACAACTATTTTCACACCATTTCGTGCTGCTCTGAGACACGCATGGGGACTGGTCTTGATAAATCAATGAGATTTTTATTTTTACTGAATCTCTGTTCGGGTATTGGTTAGACTAGAATTTTAAATTTAGGGTGTATAAATGTTATGCTCTTAATGTAACCTTTATTTAACTAGGCAAGTCAGTTAAGAACAAATTCTTATTTACAAGGACAGCCTACTCCTTCCTCCCCGTCGGGGAATTGAAGCCCGGTCTTCTGCGTGCATGCATTCTCTAGTACAGCCACTGTTGAAGGCTATCAAATGCTTCTCAAAGATGCCCTCTGGTGGTAAAACAAGCACTAACTAGCATTAATAGTACCAGTGGTTCACACTTTAATAACGTGCCATAGAACACTGTGGCACCATTAAAGCTACGCCGCAGTACGCTGCTACTTTTAAAGGACGAACCACTGTAGCATAGTAGATCATTTGCTAAGAGCAATTGGGAGGGCTGAGCGAGTGCAATAAACTCCCACTAACGTTTGTTGTGCATTACTACCAAGGCCCACAATTAAGACTAGACATTCCAATTGCTTGGGAACAGAGATGGTAATACACACAGCAACATTCAAGATGTTCTTTATGAATATGGCGACACCCCCATCTGCCAGCTCTGTCAGATCTTTAAACATTATGTCCATTCAAAGACACATCATAGTCTGGCACAGACTTTTTTAACGAAGTCTCAAAATTAGTTTTAGAAGCCAGAATTACAATAAGATACATTTTCTAAATCAAACTTCTGACATTTACAGTACATGAATGAGTCCAAATCCACAGCTGCAGGATTTCAGAGCAGACTGAGTCTCTAACAAGAACATGCTATGATCAATAGGTAACCCTCTATATGAAATAGCTATGGGGTTGACTTGAAATGGAATAGATACAATATTGCTCAGATATTGCTTAGAACTGTGGCATTTGGTCTATGCCTCAAATGAGGACGTGGATTAATACATGTCTCAATGAGGGTTACCTGTTTTGGCCAAGGACTGATATCCCATCACTTTTTTAGTACCTTTTCAATGTTAGCACTCTGCATCTAAGCTCCTCTCCTAATCGGGTGCAGGCCATCCCTTTTTAGGAACTGCAGTCTCTCCAAAAACAATTTGAAATTGTCAATAAAATCCAGCACTTTTTCAGAGCAGAGTCCTGATTTCTTCCAAGAGTCCAGTGCAAATAATTCCATAGACCGTGTTTTGGGATAGGGCCATAAAAAACAATCCGCTTGACTGTAGCCAATAGTCTGTCTCTCAGGTATTCGAAGTCCTGTCTCAACTCAATGAGGCTTCCCTTCTGATTCAGCTCATTGGACAGCCGGCAAATGTCCTTCTGAAGCCGCCTGTTATCGTCCATCTTCCGGTCACACCAAAGACACTTTTTACAGACATACCCATTTTCCGTATGCGCTCGGTCTTCCACTCCCCCCTCTGGTTAGTTAGTGAACATTTCACAGCAGTAGCATTGGACACTCAATGGTTGGCCATTGACATCCACTGGATAGCCGTCTGTAGCCATTAAGGGTCCTGCTAAAAAGCAGGCTAGCCACAGGTAGCAGCGCAAGCTTGAAGTCGAAAAAGTCCAGTAAGGCGGTGCGTTCTGTGAAGAGCTAAAATTGTCTACAAAAAAACAAACAAAAAGAACAGTGCATCGTTCTGAACCTGTACAGGACGTCGGTCAATACACTCAAGTAAATAAAATAGCCTATACTGAGGATAAAATAGGTCACAGTCGAGTTTAACTACTTGCTCCACTACTCGCTCCAAACACAACTTGCTACATGTCATCCCAGAATGCACTCAGCAGTGCATCATAACAAAAGGCTGAATGAGTACATCATCGGCCTGTTGCAGCAGAGCAGCTGCAATGTGTATAATGTACACTCCGACAAGTTTGAGAAAGCGCTGAGATGCATTAAGGTGACTCCACTAATGATATCAGGAGGTACAGGCCGGAGCAGCAGAAGCGTGAAGGAGAATGTTTCGGTGAGAGGGAACATTTCCCATTCAATTATCTTGCGCTCCTTTGAATACTCATCTCTCTCTTTCTCTCCATCTCTCTCTGCCTCAATCTCCCTCGATCTCACTCTCTCTATGTAGTACGTAGTACGTAGTCAAGTTTGTGTTTCATATCTCCTTCTCTCATCTGTATTCTCACCTGCGTTCTCAGGCACCGTCGTAGAAGACTTTTCATATCATGTTCCTTGTTTTTTTTGCAGCTCGGATCATTTTATCTACAGTTTAAGTTCTAAAGTTCAACACGCAATCTAATTGCAATCTATTTATCCCACTTTGGTTTTTCTATACAAATATGCTCGGTTATAAGCAGTGCTGCATTTTAATCATGAGGAGTGGAGAAGAAAACAATGTTTGTTCTCCAGAGCTCTTGTTTCTCATGAGATGGATGATCCAGAAGATTGGTAAAATTAAATGTATGTTGCATTCTGGGACAGATTTTATTAAGAGTGTTCCACACTGAAGGATTCTTATTTCAGTGTGGCTTGGCAGATGATATACTTTGTAAGAAAGTAAAACCTATATAAAGCTAAGATAATGAAAATTATCATTTCATTACCTATTAACTCTGTTTTTTTTATCTTGATTACCAACCCAATAAAAGTGTAGAGGAGGAGAGAGAGAGGGAGAGAAAGTAGAGAGAAAGATAATGAGAGAGCGAGAAAGGAAATAAACTGTCTTTGTTGTGGATGAATAAGAACACTGTTGGAGTGCTTGAGGATATAAATGGCTGTTTTTCTTCTATTCTAATGCAGACACTTGAGAATTTGGTCCCTGTCCCCTTCATGTTGACTGTGTGTGTGTGTGTGTGTGTGTGTGTGTGTGTGTGTGTGTGTGTGTGTGTGTGTGTGTGTGTGTGTGTGTGTGTGTGTGTGTGTGTGTGTGTGTGTGTGTGTGTGTGTGTGTGTGTGTGTGTGTGTGTGTGTGTGTACAGTATGACTCACAGTCCAGCCCCCTCCGTCCGTGGTCATGTCACAGTAGACCTGGAAGCCGTAGGGGTAGTGAGTGGGAAACACAGAGTAGATGCCATCCTCCCTCTGACCATTAGCATACAGATCACCACAGTCACGAGGACGAGAGCCTAGAGAGATACAGAGACAGAGAGAGAGATGCAGAGAGAGAGAAAGATAAAGAGGGAGAGAGACAGAGCGGATAGCGAGAGAGAAGGAGAAATACAGAGAGAGACACACACAGATAGAGAGAGAGATCGGAAGGCGAGAGGAGAGATACAGAGAGAGAGAGAGATACAGAGAGAGAGAGAAAGAGCGAGAGAGGGAGAAATACAGAGAGAGAGAGATACAGAGAGAGAGAGGGAAAGGGATACAGAGAGAGAGCGAGAGATGCAGAAGGTAAGAGAGAGACAGAAAGGGACAGAGAAAAAGAAGAGAAACAAAAAGCTCTCAGTTTGAATTCAAGCTGGAAAGCAAAACAAGTGGTTAAAACATTACGTAAGCGTAAACAAAGAGAAATGACAGAGATGAGCAGAACATTCCACTAGACTTCTTAGCCTCAAACAGTGGGCATATCTAACCCTTCCTTGACAGAGAGGAAGAGGGGGGCTCCTAATGGGGACTCCTTGGGTGGTGAGAGAGAGAGGGGGAGAGATAGATAGAGGGAGGGGGTTTGCTCCCAAAATTGTGTTATTTTTGGAGCTTGTTGTTTACAGTTGTGGCACAATGACTATCAACCTCAGATTCAGTACCAGAGTTGTTTTTCTTACAGATAATCCATACTGAACAAAAATATAACCCAACATGTAAAGATTTGGTCCCATGTCTAATGAAATGAAATGAAATATCCCAACATTTTCCATACGCACAAAAAACGTATTTCCCTCAAATTTTGTGCACAAATGTGTTTACATCCCTGTTAGTGAGCATTTTCCTCATGATGCTATCTATTTTGTGAAGTGCACCAGTCCCTCCTGCAGCAAAGCACCCCCACAACATAATGCTGCCACCTTCTTGCTTCACGGTTGGGATGGTGTTCTTCGGCTTGCAAGCATCCGCATTTTTCCTCCAACAATAACAATGGTCATTATGGCCAAACAGTTCTATTTTTGTTTCATCAGCCCAGAGGAAATTTCATCAAAAAGTACGATCTTGGTCCCCATGTGCAGTTGCAAACCATAGTCTGGCTTTTTTATGGTGGTTTTAGAGCAGTGGCTTCTTCCTTGCTGAGCGGCCTTAAAGGTTATTTCGATATAGGACTCGTTCTACTGTGGATATAGATACTTTTGTACCCGTTTCCTCCTGCATCTTCACAAGGTCCTTTGCTGTTGTTCTGGGATTGATTTGCACTTTTCGCACCAAAGTACGTTCATCTCTAGGAGACAGAATTCGTCTCCTTCCTGAGCGGTATGACGGCTGCGTGGTCCCATGGTCTTTATACTTGCGTACTATCGATTGTACAGATGAACGTGGTTATTTTAGGTGTCTGGAAATTGCTCCCAAGGATGAACCAGACTTGTGGAGGTCTTGGCTGATATCTTTTGATCTTCCCATGATGTCAAGCAAAGAGGCACTGAGTTTGAAGGTAGGCCTTGAAATACATCCACAGGTACATCTCCAATTGACTCAAATTATGTCAATTAGCCTATCAGAAGCTTCTAAAGCCATGACATCATTTTCTGCAATTTTCCAAGCTATTTAAAGGCACAGTCAACTTAGTGTATGTAAACTTCTGACCCACTGGAATTGTGATACAGTGAATTGTAAGTGAAATAATCTGTCTGTAAACAATTTTTGTCATGCACAAAGTAGATTTCCTAACCGACTTGCCAAAACTATAGTTTGTGGAGAAATGTGTGGAATGGTTGAAAAACTAGTTTTAATGACTCCAACCTAAGTGTATGTAAACTTTCGACTTCAACTGTATAAGAAGGCTGAACAATTAATCAAATGGCCACCCGGAATATTTATATTGACCCCCCTCCCCTTTGTTTTTCCACTCCTTTAGCTGCGTTTCGGTCATTATTTTGAGCCGTCCTCCCCTCAGCAGCCCCCTGTGATTGAAATGGATCCTGTATCATCCTAGTTCTACATATGCAGGCATCCCAGAGTGTGAAATTACATCAAGGATTTTAATGCGGTACCCATCTGTGTGAAATATTTATGAAAACCTGGGGCCTGTGGCAAACACACACGCACAGGCACAAACACACACACAAACACACACACACACACTCTCGGGTGGCATAACCATTGGAGTGTGTGTGTGTGTGTGGTACATAAGTGTCAGGCGTTGTGTATTCCATGGCTGGCTGAAAAGGGAGAATCTACTGGAAGGCTTCCCTCAGGTCTGATGTAGGTTCATCTAAAGCTCCTGGCAGGTATGATGTTGGTTTGTCTGAAGCTTCCATTAGGTCTGATGTAGGTTTGCTTGAAGTTTCCCTCAGGGATCACACCTCAGACCTTCTCAGGCTCTCACTCCGAGCACAACATCCCAATGGACACACCAATCACTACGCTCCAATCACTACTGCCTAGCTCCACTCCCACTCCCCAGGCGCTCTCATTTGTTGACTTCTGTAACCGTAAAAGCCTTGATTTCATGCATGTTAACATTAGAAGCCTCCTCCCTAAGTTAGTTTTATTCACTGCTTTAGCACACTCTGCCAACCCGAATGTCCTAGCAGTGTCTGAATCCTGGCTGAGGAAGACCACCAAAAACCCTGAAATTTCCATCCCTAACTATAACATTTTCAGACAAGATAGAACTGCAAAAGGGGGCGGAGTTTGAATCTACTGCAGAGATAGCCTGCAGTGTTCTGTCTTACTATCCAGGTCTGTACCCAAACAATTCGAGATTCTCCTTTTAAAAATCTACCTTTCAAGAAACAACTCTCTCACTGTTTCCGCCTGCTATAGGCCACCCTCTCCCCCTAGCTGTGCCCAGGACACCATATGTGAACTGATTGCCCCCATCTATCTTCAGAGCTCGTGCTGCTAGGTGACCTAAACTGGGACATGCTTAACACCCCGGCCATCCTACAATCTAAACTTCATGCCCTCAAACTCACAGAAATGATCAATGAACCCACCAGGCACAACCCCAAATCTGTAAACACGGGCACCCTCATAGATATCATCCTAACAAACTTGCCCTCCAAATATACCTCTACTGTTTTCAACCAAGATCTCCAGGATCACTGCCTCACTGCCTGCATCCGTAATGGGTCCGCGGTCAAATGACCACCCCTCATCACGGTCAAACACTCCCTAAAACACTTCAGCGAGCAGGCCTTTCGAATTGACCTGGCCCGGGTATCCTGGAAGGATATTGACCTCATCCCGTCAGTAGAGGATGCCTGGTCATTCTTTAAAAGTGCTTTCCTCACCATCTTAAATAAGTATGCCCCTTTCAAAAAATGTAGAACCAGGAACAGATATAGCCCTGGGTTCTTTCCAGAGCTGACTGCCCTTGACCAGCACAAAAACATCCTGTGGTGTTCTGCATTAGCACCGAATAGCCCCCGAGATATGCTTTTCAGGGAAGTTAGGAACCAATTTACACAGGCAGTTAGGAAAGCTAAGGCTAGTTTTTTCAAGCAGGAATTTGCATTCTGTAGCACAAACCTAAAAAAGTGCTGGGACACTGTGAAGTCCATGGAGAAAAAGAGCACCTCCTCCTCCCAGCTGCCCACTGCACTGAGGCTAGGAAACACTGTCACCACCGATAAATCCACCATAATTGAGAATTTCAATAAGCATTTTTCTATGGTTGGCCATGCTTTCCACCTGGCTACCCCTACCCTGGTCAACAGCCCTGCACTCTCCACAGCAACTCGCCCAAGCCTCCCCGATTTATCCTTCACCCAAATCCAGAGAGCTGATGTTCTGAAAGAGCTGCAAAATCTGGACCCTTACAAATCAGCCGGGCTAGACAATCTGGGCCCTCTCTTTCTAAAATGATCTGCCGAAATTGTTGCAACCCCTATCACAAGCCTGTTCAACCTCTCTTTCGTATCGTCTGAGATCATCAAAGATTGGAAAGCTGCAGCGGTCATCCCCCTCTTCAAAGGGGGAGACACTCTAGACCCAAACTGCTACAGACGTATATCTATCCTACCCTGCCTTTCTAAGGTCTTCGAAACCCAAGTTAACAAACAGATTACCGACCATTTCGAATCTCACTGTACCTTCTCCGCTATGCAATCTGGTTTCAGAGCTGATCATGGGTGCACCTCAGCCACGGTCAAGGTCCTAAATTATATCATAACCGCCATCGATAAGAGACGTTACTGTGCAGCCGTATTCATCGAACTGGCTAAGGCTTTTGACTCTGTCAAACCCAACATTCTTAATGGCAGACTCAACAGCCTTGGTTTCTCAAGTGATTGCCTCGCCTGGTTTACAAACTACTTCTCTGATAGAGTTCAGTGTGTCAAATCGGAGGGCCAGTTGTCCGGACCTCTGGCAGTCTCTATGGGGGAGCCACAAGGTTCAATTCTCGGGCCGACTCTCTTCTCTGTATACATCAATGATGTCGCTCTTGCTGCTGGTGATTCTCTAATCCACCTCTACGCAGACGACACCATTCTGTCTACTTCTGGTCGTTCAATGGACACTGTGTTAACTAACCTCCAGACGAGCTTCATTGCCATACAACTCTCCTTCCGTGGCCTCCAACTGCTCTTAAACGCAAGTAAAACTAAATGCATGCTCTTCAAACGATCACTGCCCGCACCTGCCCGCCCGTCCAGCATCACTACTCTGGAGGACTCTGACTTAGAATATGTGGATAACTACAAATACCTAGGTGTCTGGTTAGACTGTAAACTCTCCTTCCAGACTCACATTAAACAGCTCCAATCCAAAATGAAATCTAGAATCGGCTTCCTATTTCGCAAAAAAGCATCCTTCACTCATGCTGCCAAACATACCCTCGTAAAACTGACCATCCTAACGATGCTCGACTTCGGCGATGTCATTAATAAAATAGCCTCCAACACGCTACTCAACCAATTGGATGCAGTCTATCACAGTGCCATCCGTTTTGTCAACAAAGCCCCATATTCTACCCACCACTTCGACCTGTACGCTCTTGTTGGCTGGCCCTCGCTTCATACTCGTCGCCAAACCCACTGGCTCCAGGTCATCTACAAGTCTCTGCTATGTAAAGCACCGCCTTATCTCAGCTCACTGTTCACCATAGCAGCACCCACTCGTAGCACGTGCTCCAGCAGGTATATATCACTGGTCACCCTCAAAGCCAATTCATCCTTTGGCCGCCTTTCCTTCCAGTTCTCTGCTGCCAATGACTGGAACGAACTGAAAAAATCACTGAAGCTGGAGAATCATATCTCCCTCACTAGCTTTAAGCACCAGCTGTCAGAGCAGCTCACAGATCACTGCACCTATACATAGCCAATCTGTAAACAGCCCATCCAACTACCTCATCCCCATATTGTATTTATTTATTTATCTTGCTCCTTTGCACCCCAGTATCTCTACTTGCACATTCATCTTCTGCACATCTACTATTCCAGTGTTTAATTGCTATATTGTAATTACTTTGCCACCATGGCCTATTTATTGCCTTAACTCCCTTATCTTACCTCATTTGTACTCACTGTATATAGACTTTTTGTTTTATTTTTTTCTACTGTATTACTGACTGTATGTTTGTTTTTCCATGTGTAACTCTGTGTTGTTGTATATGTCAAACTGCTATGCTTTATCTTGGCCAGGTCGCAGTTGCAAATGAGAACTTGTTCTCAACTAGCCTACCTGGTTAAATAAAGGTTAAATTAAAAAAAATATATATATATTTATATTTACATACTGTACTGTATATTCAGCACTCATACATTCAACACAAGCACCAATGGTAATGAGGTAATCTTCATCTCTGCCACTGGCAGATAGAGATACAGTACACTATTGAATAACACAGATAGCTATACAGTATGTATACAGAGACAGACAGAGACAGACACATATGAAGACACAGAGAAACACACACATAGACATATGCATGAATGGCAGACACAGACAGATAGTTAGGCAACCAGACAGACAGACAGACAGACAGACAGACAGACAGACAGACAGACAGACAGCCAAACAGCCAGCAAGCCAGGCAGCTACATAGCCAGCCAGCCACAGAGCCAGCCAGTTACATAACCAGCCAGTCAGCTACATAACCAGACAGCCACACAGTCAGACAGCCAGCCAGCCAGCCAATCAGCCAGCCACAAAGCCAGCCAGCCAGCCGGCCACATAGCCAGCCAGCCACATAGCCAGCCAGCCTGCTGGCCGGCCGGCCACATAGCCAGTAAGCCACATAACTAGCCAGCAAGCCAGCCAGCTAGCCAGACAGGGACAGACAGCTATCAGACTTACCATTGGCACAGCCTTTGAGACGAGCCCCTCTGACCGGTGCCCTCTGTAGGTCAGCCTTGACCCGAGCCTTCAGTCCCCCTGTCTCCTTCTGCATGGAGCTGAGAGCATCGCTCACAGTGTTCACCACCTTCACCATGTTGATTTGGCTCTCAGACAGTAGCTGCAATACACACAGTATTAACCATTAGTTAACCACAACTTGTGGACTTGTTTAAGTGATGTTGTGCAGTTTGTTGCTAACGTTACTTTGCTAACTTGCTACCTGCCACTTTGCTACCTGCTACAGTTTTTACTTTTTAGTTACCGTTTTATATTTACATTTTTTACCTCAATAACTTTTTTCATTCAGTTTTTTCACCCCGGACGCTTTATCTGGACATGGTTCAACAGGACCTCCACCAGCTGAAGCTATAGTAACATTAACATCATGCCTTCTAATTGCACTCGCTGTACTCATAATATACAAGAGAACAATTGCCTTATGGTGAGGATAGCTGTGCTGCAAGCCCAGCTTCAGACGCAATCGTTAGGCAAGGGTAATTGAAGTGTATGAAAGGATGAAACAGCGTCTGTGCCACCAATAAGTACAAATAGTAGTATAAATCCCCTCGCACAGTCCACACAGCCGGACAATTTTCTCATGGCTTCTGGAAGGAAATGCTGTAGGAATGCTCAACCGGTGTCGCTCATTCAGCCGACAGAAACTTCAACCGGATCTCCGCATTAAGCAACGAGTCAGAGTCCAAGTCTTCTCTGGTCTCTCCTCCACCTGTTACGGGGTCTGAGACACCGAAGCCTCCCACCATTAGCTCTGAAAAATTGAACACCCTAGTCATTGGCGACTCCATAACCCATAGTATTAGACTTAAAAAGAATCATCCAGAGATCATACACTGTTTACCATGGGGCAGGGCTACATACGTAAAGGCTAATCTGAAGATGGTGCTGGCTAAAGCTAAAACTAGCGAGTGTAGAGAGTATAGGGATATTGTTATCCACGTCAGCACCAACAATGTTAGGATGAAACAGTCAGAGGTCACCAAGCGCAACATAGGTTCAGCATGTAAATCAGCTAGAAAGATGTCGGCATTGAGTAATTGTCTCTGGCCCCCTCCCAGTTAGGGGGAGTGATGAGCTCTACAGCAGAGTCTCACAACTCAATCCCTGGTTGAAAACTGTTTTCTGCCCCTCCCAAAAGATAGAATTTGTAGATAATTGGCCCTCTTTCTGGGACTCACCCACAAACAGGACCAAGCCTGGCCTGCTGAGGAGTGACGGACTCCATCCTAGCTGGAGGGGTGCTCTCATCTTATCTATGAACATAGACAGGGCTCTAACTCCTCTAGCTCCACAATGAGATAGGGTGCAGGCCAGGCAGCAGGCTGTTAGCCAGCCTGCCAGCTTAGTGAAGTCTGCCACTAGCACAGTCAGTGTAGTCAGCTCAGCTATCCCCATTGAGACTGTGTCTGTGCCTCGACCTAGGTTGGACAAAAATAAACATGGCGGTGTTTGCCTTAGCAATCTCACTGGAATAAAAACCTCCTCCATTCCTGTAATTATTGAAAGAGATTGTGATATATCACATCTCAAAATAGGGCTGCTTAATGTTAAATCCCTAACTTCCAAGGCAGTTATAGTCAATGAACTAATCACTGATCATAATCTTGATGTGATTGGTCTGACTGAAACATGGTTTAAGCCTGATGAATTGACTGTGTTAAATGAGGCCTCTCCTCCTGGTTACACTAGCGACCATTCCCCTGTGTATTCCGCAAAGGCGGAGGTGTTGCTAACATTTACGATAGCAAATTTGTAAATGACTGCGTTTTCGTCTTTTGAGCTTCTGATCATGAAATCTATGCAGCCTACTCAATCACTTTTTATAGCTATTGTTTACATGCCTCCTGGGCCGCATTCCTCACTGAGTTCCCTGAATTCCTATCGGACCTTGTAGTCATGGCAGATAATATTCACAATTTTGGTTAACTTTAATATTCACATGGAAAAGTCCACAGACCCACTCCAAAAGTCTTTCGGAGCCATCATTGACTCAGTGGGTTTTGTTCCAATATGTCTCCGGACCTACTCACTGCCACAGTCATACTCTGGACCTAAATTTGGCACATGGAATAAATATTGTGGATCTTAATGTTTTTCCTCATAATCCGGGACTATTTGGTATTCTATTAGGATCCCCATTAGCTGTTGCAAAAGCAGCAGCTAATCTTCCTGGGGTCCACACAAAACATGAAACATAATACAGAATGACATAATACAGAACATCATTAGACAAGAACAGCTCAAGGACAGAACTACATACATTTTTAAAAAGGTACACGTAGCCTACATATCAATGCATACACACAAACTATCTAGGTCAAATAGAGGAGAGGCGTTGTGCCGTGAGGTGTTGCTTTATCTGTTTTTTTGAAACCAGGATTCCTGTTTATTTGAGCAATATGAGATGGAAGGAAGTTCCGTGTAATAAGAGCTCTATATAATACTGTATGTTTTCTTGCATTTGTTCTGGATTTGGGGACTATGAAAAGACCCCTGGTGACATGTCTGGTGGGATAAGTTTGTGTGTAAGTTTACTTTGCAAACAATTTGGGATTTTCAACACATTAAAGTTTCTTATAAAAAGAAGAAGTGATGTAGTCAGTCTCTCCTCAACTCTTAACCAATAGAGACTGGCATGCATAGTATTTATATCAGCCCTCCGATTATAATTAAGAGACAAACGTACCGCTCTGTTCTGGGCTAGCTGCAACGACTAGGTCTTTGCTTGCCACACTGGACCACACGACAGGACAATAATCAAGATTAGACAAAACTAGAGCCTGCAAAACTTGCTTTTTGGTGTGTGGTGTCAAAAAATCAGAGCATCTCTTTATTACGGCTAGACCTCTCCCCATCTTTGCAACCATTGAAACTATATGTCTGACCATGACGGTTTACAATCTAAGGTAATGCCAAGTAATTTAGTCTCCTCAACTTGTTCAACAGCCACACCATTCATTACCAGATTCAGCTGAGATCTAGCACTTAAGGAATGATTTGTACCAAATACAATGCGTTTAGTTTTAGAATTGTTCAGGACCAGTTTATTACTGGCCACCCATTCCAAAACAGACCTCAACTCTTTGCAGTGACTGCATTAGCTGTAGTTGCTGATGCGTATATGGTTGAATCATCAGCATACATGGACACACATGCTTTGTTTAACGCCAGTGACAGGTCATTGATAAAAATAGAAAAGAGTAGAGGGCCGAAAGAGCTGACCCGCGGTACACCACACTTTACATGTTTGACATTAGAGACACTTCCATTAACTTTTTAGAGACAGGGGGCAGCATTTTCAATTTGGATGAATAGTGTGCCCAGAGTGAACTGCCTCCTACTCTGTCCCAGATGCTAATATATGCATATTATTATTACTATTGGATAGAAAACACTCTGACGTTTCTAAAACTGTTTGAATGATGTCTGTGAGTATAACAGAACTCATATGGCAGGCAAACACCTGAGAAAAAATCCAAACAGGAAGCGGGAATTCTGTGGCTGGTCGATTTTCAACCAATATCCTATTGAATTCACAGCGAGATATGGATGAGTTTGCACTTCCTACGGCTTCCACTAGATGTCAACAGTCTGTAGAACCTTGTCTGATGCCTCTACTGTGAAGGGGGGAGGAATGAGAGGGGAATTAGTCAGGTCTGCCATGACCTGACCATGCTCTAACCATGCCCGTTCACATGAGAGGGAGCTCTGTTCCATCGCTCATCTGAAGTCAATGTAATTCTCCGGTTGGAACGTCATTCAAGATTTATGTTAAAAACATTCTAAAGATTGATTCAATAGATCTTTTGACATGTTTTTACTGACTGTTACGGAACTTTTGGATATTTCATCAGCTTTTAGTGAAAGCGCTTCCTGACGTTGGATTTGTTTACCAAACACGCTAACAAAAATAGCTATTTGGACAAAAATGATGGACATTACCGAACAAAACAAACATTTCTTGTGGAAGTGGGAGTCCTGGGAGTGCATTCCGACAAAGATCAGCAAAGGTAAGTGAAGATTTATAATGTTTTTTATGAGCACAATTTGGCGGGTAACTGTATGGCTTGCTTTTGTGGCTTAACGCTGTTTTCAGATTATTGAATATTGTGTTCTGCCGTAAAGCTTTTTGAAATCTGACACAGCGGTTGCATTAAGAACAAGTGTATCTTTAATTCTATGTAAAACATGTATCTTTCATCAAAGTTTATGATGAGTATTTATGTGATTTGACGTCGCTCTCTGCAATTTCTCCGGATATTTTGGAGGAATTTCTGAACATGGCGCCAATGTAAACTGAGGTTTTTGTATATAAATATTAACTTTATCGAACAAAACATACATGTATTGTGTAACATGAAGTCCTATGAGTGTCATCTGATGAAGATCATCAAAGGTTAGTGATTCATTTTATCTCTATTTCTGCTTTTTGTGACTCCTATCTTTGGCTGGTAAAATGACTGTGTTTGTCTGTGATTTTGCGGTGACCTAACATAATCGTTTGTGTTGCTTTCGCTGAAAATAATATTTGAAAACTGACACTTTGGTGGGATTAACAAAAAGATTACCTTTAAAATGGTACAAGATACATGTATGTTTGAGGAATTTTAATTATGAGATGTCTGTTGTTTGAATTTGGCGCCCTGCACTTTCACTGGCTGTTGTCATATCGATTCCGTTAACGGGATTGCAGCCATAAGAAGTTTTAAGAGCAGTCTCTGGAGAGAACCAAGGGCTATATCTGTTCCTGGTTCTACATTTCTTGAATTTCTTGCTTATTTAAGATGGTTAGGAAGGCATTTAAAAAAAATAACCTGGCATCCTCTACTGACGGGATGAGGTCAATATCCTTCCAGGCAAGGTCGATTAGAAAGGCCTGCTTGCTGAAGTGTTTCAGAGAGCGTTTGACAGTGATGAGTGGAGGTCGTTTGTCCGCTGACCCATTACGGATGCAGGCAATGAGGCAGTGATCGCTGAGATCTTGGTTGGAAACAGCAGAGGTGTATTTGGAGGGCAAGTTGGTTAGGATGATATCTAGCAGGGTGCCCGTGTTTAAGGCTTTGGGGTGGTACCTGGTAGGTTCATTGATAATTTGTGTGAGATTGAGGGCATTAAGCTTAGATTGTAGGATGGCTGGGGTGTTAAGCATGTCCCAGTTTAGGTCACCTAGCAGCACGAGCTCTGAAGAGAGATAGGGGGCAATCAGTTCACATATGGTGTCCAGAGCACAGCTGGGGGCAGAGGGTGGTCTATAGCAGGCGGCAATGGTGAGAGACATGTTTTAGAGGGGTGGATTTTTAAAAATAGAAGTTCAAATTGTTTGGGTACAGACCTGGATAGTAGAACAGAACTCTGCAGGCTATCTCTGCAGTAGATTGCATCACCACCTTTGGCCGTTCTATCTTGTCTGAAAATGTTGTAGTTAGGGATGGAGATTTCAGAGATTTTAGTGGTCTTCCTAAGCCAGGATTCAGACACGGCTAGGACATCCGGGTTGGCAGAGTGTGCTAAAGCAGTGAATTAAACAAACTTAGGGAGGAGGCTTCTAATGTTAACATGCATGAAACCAAGGCTATTACGGTTACAGATGTCATCAAATGAGAGCGCCTGGGGAATAGGAGTGGAGCTAGACACTGCAGGGCCTGGATTCACCTCTACATCGCCAGAGGAACAGAGGAGGAGTAGGATAAGGGTACGGCTAAAAGCTATGAGAATTGGTCATCTAGGACGTCCGGAACAGAGAGTAAAAGAAGCAGGTTTCTGGGGGCGATAAAATAGCTTCAAGTTATAATGTACAGACAAAGGTATGGTAGGATGTGAATACAGTGGAGGTAAACCTAGGCATTGAGTGGTGATGAGAGAGATGTTGTCTCTAGAAACATCATTTAACCTTTTGCCAATAGGTGGCGCAATTAGCATTTTTTATTTCTGGGTGTCACCAAATTAAACTGCCTCGTGCTCAATTCTTGATCTTACAATATGCATATTATTAATTCTATTGGATAGAAAACACTTTCTAGTTTCTATAGCCGTTGGAATTTTGTCTGTGGGTGACCCAGAACTCTTTCTACAGCGAAATCCATGACAGGTACTGCGATGGTCTGAGAGCGAAGCTCTGATTTCAGATCAGTTTTGAAAGTCTCTGTATATCCTATGGAACGACATGAACTGCACCCGCCTTCCCCTGGATGTCAGTAACCAATGAGAAGTGGAATGGGCTTTCTGCGTAGCTCTCAGAGGTTATAAAAGGCGAAGGAGTGAGGGTAGCCCCCCTTTCGACTCTTGCCATTATGCAGAAGAGGACCTCGGGACGCCATTTTCAGAGGCTCGGTTATCAACGTGAAATGTATCTGTCTGTAATTTAATTCGATATAGGAGTTAGAAACATCATAACGTAGTTAATCTGAACCGTTTTATAGCAATTTAGATCCGTTTAGTGCGATTTTGAGGCATTGCTTTGTTATGCACTTTCAAGCACCGGGCACGTTTTGGGGTCCCGGTCGAACGTTAGTGGTCATTTCGACGGACAGAGGACATCTTTCGACCAAAAGAAGATTAGACCCAAGAAACGATGCATTGCCCAAGAATCTGATGGAAAATCACCTCATAGTAAGTAATATTTAATATGATAAATCGTTGTTCTGTCGAAATATTGTAAACGCATAATCCGCCATTTTGTTTGCTATAGCTTCGCTTGGCGAACCCTGTATTGCACAGTAAGGATAATTTTAGAAATGTAAATCAGCGATTGCATTAAGAACTAATTTGTCTTTTGATTCCTGTCAACCCTGTATTTTTTAGTCAAGTATATGATTAGCTTTCGATTAAACTAGATCACTATGAAAGATGGCGTCCGACATGTTCAGGCTTGATTTGCTACTATTTTCATTGTATAACCACGTTTTTTTATGGCTAAATATGCACATTTTCGAACAAACAATATATGTGTGTTGTAATGTGATGTTACAGGAGTGTCATCGGAAGAATTCTGAAAAGGTTAGTGAAAAAATTTATATATTTTGGCGATGATAACGATATCGCTCCCTTTGGCTTGAATTCATGCTGGGGTGCTTGCATGCTTGCACATGTGGTATGCTAACTTATCGATTTATTGTGTTTTCGCTGTAAAACGCTTAGAAAATCTGAAATGTTGTCTGAAATCACAAGATCTGTGTCTTTCCATTGCTATGCTTTGTCTATTTTTATGAAATGTTTTATGATGAGTAAATTGGTCATACACGTTGCTCTCTATAGTAATTCTAGTCGCTTTGGTGAGATTTGTGTTGGTGGCTGCAATGGCAAACTATGATTTATACCTGAAATATGCACATTTTTCTAACAAAACCTATCCTATACCATAAATATGTTATCAGACTGTCATCTGATGAGCTTTTTTCTTGGTTAGTGGCTATCAATATCTTAGTTTAGCCGAATTGGTGATAGCTACTGGTGTTGAGAAAAAATGGTGGACAAAGAAAAAGGGTGTCTTTTGCTAACATGGTTAGCTAATAGATTTACATATTTTGTCTTCCCTGTAAAACATTTTAAAAATCTGAAATGGTGACTTGATTCACAAGATCTGTATCTTTCATTAGGTGTCTTGGACTTGTGATTTAATGATATTTAGATGCTACTATTTAAATGTGACGCTATGTTAGCGATGCTAATAAGTGTGGGGGGGGGTGGGGGGGATCCCGGATCCGGGTTTCAGAGGCAGTAAAAGTTAAACCAGGTGATGTCATCGCATGTGTGGGTGGTGGAACTGAAAGGTTGGATAAGACATAATGAGCAGGGCTAGAGGCTCTACAGTGAAATAAGCCAATAAACACTAACCAGAACAGCAATGGACAAGGCATATTGACATTGAGTAGTGTCCAGTGAGTAGTGAGGTTGGTTGTGGTCACGGCGATTCAGACAGCTAGCCGGGCCATGGGTAGCAAGCTGGCAGAAGATGAAGGTCTGTTTTTAGCCACCTCGTGCGTTTCAGTCGGTAGATTATTGGGGTTCCATGTGGTAGAGGGGACCAATCCAATTGGCAAAATAGTTATAGTTATAGTGGCCCAAGAAAATTGTCCGATAGACCTATTGAGATAGCAGCTGATAAGACAGCTAACGATTAGCGGGCCGCAGATGGGCGTTCAGGTAACGTCGCAACGGAGGGGCCAGTTGGATAACTCCCTCGGGCAGATAACGTCGGTAGTCCAGTCGTGAAGGCCCGGTGGGGCTCTGCATCGGCAGTAAAACGGGTCCAGATAGGTGATTGTAGCCCAGGAGTGGCTGATGGAACTCTTCAGCTGGCTAGCTCCGGAATAATTAATGTTTGCTCCGGGACCGACACTCGGAGTCACTCGGATAGCAGCTAGCTAGCTGCAAGATCCAGGTGTAAATGTCCACAGCTTGCGGTAGAACTCCGGGGATATGGAGAAAAAAATAGGTCCGGTATGCTCTGGTCTGAGTCGCGTTGTACAAAACTGCCGATAGCTTTTCGAGCTAAAGGATAGCTGATGACCGCCAACCGTGGTTAGCTGAATACTAACGTTAGCCAGTGGCTAACTTCTGGCTAACTTCTGGCTAGCTTCTGTTGTGGATTTCAGATTTGAGGTGAATAATACTTTTTTTTTAATTGGTGAGGTGGGTTGCAGGAGTGTTTTGAAGTTGAGTTTTTAGAAAAAAAAATCTAAAAAAGATATGCGAAGAAAATATGTAAATATATATACACAGGACACGACAAGACGAGGACAACGGACGTCTGACTGCTATGCCATCTTGGAATCAATATACAGTATATATCAATATCAAGATAGATAGCTCTGAATCCACAATATGGCAGAGGTTGAAAAGCCTCAGCACTTAAGTACTTTCAACAACAGGTTATGGTCAGTAATATCAAAAGCTGCACTGAAATCTAACAGTACAGCTCCAACAATCTTCTTGTTATCAATTTCTTTCAACCAATCATCAGTCATTTGTGTCAGTGCAGTACATGTTGAGTGCCCTTCTCTATAAGCATGCTGAAAGTCTGTTGTTAATTTGTTTATAGAGAAATAGTGTCACGCTGGCATAAAGGGTTGGGAGACAGGCGCAGGAATGCGTAATAGGGGTTTTCATTACACCCAAATTATGCTGTGCCGTGTACAGGCACGGGGACGAAGACCAAATAAACACTATACAAAACACAGGGTAGAAACCCAAACAAAAGAGCGAGGAGTACCTCAAATAAATAACACACACGCACAATGATTATCACACTGGACGAGACCCATAATCATCTGCGCAATCCACAATGGCACGAAAGCCAAAACACACAGCACAGGTACTCACACGACCAACAGACATAGTAACAATAATCGACAGGACAATGGTAAACCAAGGACACTTATTAAATTACTAATCACTGGGAATAGGGGCCAGGTGTGAGTAATGAAAGTTCCGGAGGGATCCGTGACAAATAGAATTGTATTTGGTCGAACACAATTTTTTCCAACAGTTGGCTAAGAGCTGGCATCAAGCTTATAGGTCTGCTGTTAGATCCAGTAAAGGCCGATTTACCACTCTTGGGTAGCGGAATTACTTTGGCTTCCCTCCTGAGGACAAAGACTTTCCTCTAGGTTCAGATTAGAAATATGACAGATAGGAGTGGCTATAGAGTCAGCCACCATCCTCAGTAGATTTACATCTAAGATGTCAATGCCAGGGGGTTGTCATTATTGATCGTTAACAATAATTTTCCCACCTCTCCCACACTAACTTTACAAAATTCTAACTTGCACTGCTTTTCTTTCATTATTAGTTGTTTTATGCATGAATATAATTGCTCACTGTTCGCAATGGGCATTTCCTGCCAAATTTTGTCCACTTTGCCAATGAAATAATCATTCAAATAATTGGCAACATCAAATGGTTTTGTGATGAATAAGCCATCTGATTCGATGAAAGATGGAGTTGAATTCTGCCCATAATTTAATTTAAAGAACTCCAAAGTTTTTTTCCATCATTCTATATCTCATTGATCTTGGCTTCATAATAAAGTTTCTTCTAATTTCTGTTGAGATTAGTCACATAATTTCTCAATTTGCAGTAAGTAAGCCAGTCAGATGTACAGCCAGACTTATTAGCCACTCCTTTTGCCCCTCTCTTTCAACCATACCGTTTTTCAAAATCCTCATCAATCCATGGATCTTTAACTGTACTGACATTCAGTTTCTTAACAGGTGCATGTCTATCAATAATTGGAAGAAGCAATTGCATAAATTCATCAAGTGCAGCGTCTGGATGCTACTCATTAATCACATCAGACCAACAAATATCTTTAACATCATCCACATAAGAGTCACAACAAAATATTTTGTATGATCTCTTATACACTATTTTAGGCCCAGCTGTTGGAACTTTGGCTTTCCTGGATTTAGCCACTATATCGTGATCACTGCATCCAATGGGTACGGATATAGCTTTAGAACAAAGTTCTACAGCATTAGTAAAAATGTGATCAATACATGTGGATGATCTTGTTCCTGTAGTGTTTGTAAACACCCTGGTAGGTTGATTAATAACCTGAACCAGATTACAGACACTGGTTACAGTCAGAAGCTACCTCTTGAGCGGACAGCTTGATGAAAACCAGTCAATATTCAGGTCCCCAAGAAGGTAGACCTCTCTGTCACATCACATACACAATCAGGCATTTCACACATATTATTTAGATACTGACTATTAGCACTTGGTGGCCTATAGATACACTCAAAAGAAAAGGCTTTAGATGTGCCAAGTGAACCTGCAACCACAACACTTCAATAACACTTGACATAAGATCTTCTCAAGGATATGGCTGTATGTCTGGCTAGTTGCAATGCCAAATAGCTCCTCTGGAACAATTTGTCAGGATCACTGGAAAGATACAAGCAGTCCCAGCAACTTATGCCAACTGTGTTGCGGGATCCAACATAAGAAGGTCGGTAGCTACCAAGAACTTTCCAATATACTTTTAAACAACAAACTTTCTAAACACAAAAAAAAACGAGCTCGTCCTCATTCCGAGTTCAACAGGAAGTGATGATGTCGTGTGATGGATTGGGGGATACAGAAATAGATACAGAAAGAAGCACATGAAGGTGCTTTTGGAGCACCTTATGTTTGCAATCGTAACAAATAATCTGCTCAGACCCCAACCAAGGATCATCAAAAGCTGTGCTATAAATTCTCGGACAACCAAAGATTCCTAGATGCCCTTCCAGACTCCCTCCACCTACCCAAGGACGTCAGAGTACAAACCTTGGGTCACCACCTAACTGAGGAACTCAATTTAACCTTGCATAATACCAGTCGCACCCCTTAAAACAAAAACATTTGTCATAAGAAACTAGCTCCCTGGTATACAAATACCCGAGCCCTGAAGCAAGCTTCCAGAAAATTGGAACGGAAATGGCGTTACACCAAACTGGAAGTCTTCCGACTAGCTTGGAAAGACAGTAACATGCAGTATCGAAGAGCCCTCACTGCTGCTCGATCATCCTTTTTTCCAATTTAATTGAGGAGATTAATTGGAAAGCAAATTATGGACTCCGCTTTAAATCTGCATATTTCTCCAAAGCTCAGTTGTCCTGTGTCTGCACAACACTATCAGGACCTAGGATCAAGGAAGACACTCAAGTGTTTTAACTTCTTTATGATAGGGGGCAGCATTTTTACTTTTGGATGAATTTCGTGCACATAGGGAACTGCCTCCTACTCTGTCCCAGATGCTAGTATATGCATATTATTATTACTATTGGATAGAAAACAATCTGAAGTTTCTAAAACTGTTTGAATGATGTCTGTGAGTATAACAGAACTCATATGGCAGGCAAAAACCTGAGAAAAAATCAAAACAGGAAGTGAAAATTCTGAGAGTGGGCGTTGTGAAAGTCATCGCCTATTCAAATCCCTGTAATTTATGGATCTGTTTACACTTCATACGCCTTCCACTAGATGTCAACAGTCAGTAGAATGTGGAATGAAGCTTATGCTGTGTTGTGGGACCGGATGGGAGGGGAATGAGTCAGTGGTCTGGCAGTTGGCCAGTTCCTTACTTATAGAGACTGAAAAGAATTCTCCGGTTGGAACGGTATTGGATATAAATGATAACAACATCCTGAAGATTGATTCTCTACTTAATTTGACCAGTTTATTCGACTTTTTGAAGTTATCGTCCGACGTTTGCCTGCATCTGCGCGAGCGTTTGGACACTGTTCTACACATGGTAGCAAAATTAGCTAATTGGACATAAGTAATGGACATTATCAAACATAAACAATTTATTGTGGAACTAGGATTCCTGGCACTGCATTCTGATGAAGATAATCAAAGGTAAGGGAATATTTATGATGTAATTTCGTATTTCTGTTGACTCCAACATGGAGGCTTATTTGGCTATTGTTCTGAGCTCCGTCTCAGATTATTGCATGGTGTGCTTTTTCGTAAAGTTTTTTAAAAATCTGACACCGCAGTTGCATTAATTTCTTGCGACTATAGGGGGTGCTGTTTCAAATTAGCATAATTGTCTCTACAGATGAAACGGCTTCCTACTCAATTCTTGATCATACAATATGCATATTATTACTATTATCGGATAGAAAACACTCTCTAGTTTCTATAGGCGTTGGAATTTTGTCTCTGAGTGGAACAGAACTCATTCTACAGCAATTTCCCTGACATGGAGTCAGATTTCACACATTTTGGCCCCTGATCTGGAGTCAGTTTAAAGGCCACTGTGAACGCTATGAGGATACAGACACTGCTTACGTCTTCCCCTGG
This sequence comes from Salvelinus fontinalis, assembly GCF_029448725.1. Taxonomy (NCBI): domain Eukaryota; kingdom Metazoa; phylum Chordata; class Actinopteri; order Salmoniformes; family Salmonidae; genus Salvelinus; species Salvelinus fontinalis. Next base: position 8,193,424 of record NC_074685.1, read on the forward strand.
ATGCCTTTACGTGATGACGCTTTGAATGGTATCGATTGCGCAATCACAGCCACTATAAAACAAAAAAACGTGTAGGTAGGAATTCTTTTCCAGCTGCGCCGGACGCGCGGTGGACACCGCCCTGCTCTTTTTCCAAGCATTAGTGTAGCCAGTGATATTTCTCCGGTCATGTTTTTACCCGTTATAGGTGTTAACAGCATCATAAGGTAGTTAATTTGAACCGTTGTATAGCAATTTATATCCTTTTAGTGCGATTTTGAGGCATTGCTTTGTTGTGCACTTTGACGCGCAGGGCACATTTCGGAATCCCGGTCGTACGTTAGTGGGCATTTCGACGGACAAGTGGACATCTTTCGACCAAAAGAAGATTAGACCCAAGAAAGGATTCTTTGCCCAAGATTCTGATGGAAGAACAGCTCACAGTAAGAACAATTTATGATGATAAATCGTGTTTCTGTCGAAAAATGTTAAACGCTTACGCCGCCATCTTGTTTTGTATAGCTTCGCTTGGCGCAACCTGTATTGAAAAGTAAGGATAATTTAAAAAATGTAAATCAGCGATTGCATTAAGAACTAATTTGTCTTTCGATTCCTGTCAACCCTGTATTTTTTAGTCAAGTATATGATTAGCTATTGATTAAACTAGATCACTCAAAGATGGCGACCGACATTTCCAGGCTTGTTTTGCTACTATTTTCATTGTATAACCACGTTTTTTTTATGGCTAAATATGCACATTTTCGAACAAACTGTATATGTATGTTGTAATATGATGTTACAGGAGTGTCATCTGAAGAATTCTGAGAAGGTTAGTGAAAAAATTTATATATTTTGGCGATGATATGATATCGCTCTATTTGGCTAGAATCAGTGCTCGGGTAACGTTTGCGTATGTGGTATGCTAATATAACGATTTATTGTGTTTTCGCCGTAAAACACTTAGAAAATCTGAAATGTTGTCTGAATTCACAAGATCTGTGTCTGTCCATTGCTATGTGCTGTGTATTTTTAAGAAATGTTTTATGATGAGTAAATTGGTAATACACGTTGCTGTCTGTAGTAATTCTAGGAGCTTTGGTGAGATTTGTGATGCTGGCTGCAATGGCAAACTATGATTTATACCTGAAATATGCACATTTTTCTAACAAAACCTATCCTATACCATAAATATGTTATCAGACTGTCATCTGATGAGGTTTTTTCTTGGTTAGTGGCTATCAATATCTTAGTTTAGCCGAATTGGTGATAGCTACTGGTGTTGAGAGAAAATAGTGGACAAGAAAAATTTTGATTTTTGCTAACGTGTTTAGCTAATAGATTTACATATTGTGTCTTCCCTGTAAAACATTTTAAAAATCTGAAATGGTGGCTTTATTCACAGGATCTGTATCTTTCATTAGGTGTCTTGGACTTGTGATTTAATGATATTTAGATGCTGCTATTTAATTGTGACGCTATGCTAGCGATGCTAATCAGTGTGGGGGGGGGGGGGGGGGTGCTCCCGGATCCGGGGTAGAGGCTCGTTAGAGGTTAAGAAGAAGAGTATCTTTAATTTTATGTAAAACATGTATCTTTCATCAAAGTTTATAATGAGTATTTCTGTTATTTGACGTGGCTCTCTGTAATTACTCCGGATATTTTGGAGGCATTTCTGAACATGGCGCCAATGTAAACCGAGATTTGTGGATATAAATATGCACATTATCGAACAAAACATAAATGTATTGTGTAACATTATGTCCTATGAGTGTCATCTGATGAAGATGTTCAAAGGTTAGTGATGAATTTTTTCTCTATTTCTGTTTTTTGTGAAAGCTATCTTTTGCTGGTAAAATGACTGTGTTTTTCTGTGGCTATGTACTGAGCTAACATAATTGTTTGGTGTGCTTTCCCCGTAAATCCTTTTTGAAATCAGACATGTTGGCTGGATTCACAACATGTGTAGCTTTAATTTGGTGTCTTTCATGTGTGATATCATGAAAGATTGATTTTTATAGTAATATATTTGAATTTGGCGCGCTCCATTTTTTTCTGGATTTTGGCCAAGTGGGACGCTACCGTACCACATATATCCTAGAGAAGTTAATACAATATATCTTGACACATTGATGAAAATAGTCATGGCCTCTAAACCTTCAAGCTGCATACTGGACCCTATTCAAACTAAACTACTGAAAGAGCTGCTTACTGTGCTTGGCCCTCCTATGTTGAACATAATTAACGGCTCCCTATCCACCAGTACCAAACTCACTAAAAGAGGCAATAATAAAGCCTCTCTTGAAAAAGCCAAACCTTGACTCAGAAAATCTAAAAAACTGCCAGGCTATATCGAATCTCCCATTCCTCTCAAAAATGTTAGAAAAAGATGTTGCGCGGCAACTCACTGCCTTCCTGAAGAGAAACAATGCATATGAAACGCGTTACTCTGGACCCTGATCTCTCTTTTGATAAACATATCAATACTGTTTCAAGGACAGCTTTTTTCCATCTATGTAACATTGCAAAAATCAGAAACTTTTTGTACAAAAATGATGCAGAAAAATTAATCAATGCTTTTGACACTTCAAGATTAGACTACTGCAATGCTCTACTTTCCGGCTACCCGGATAAACCACTAAATAACCTTCAGTTAGTGCTAAACACGGCTGCTAGAATCTTGACAATAACCAAAAAATGTGATCATATAACTCCAGTGCTAGCCTCTCTACACTGGCTTCCTTGTTAAACAAGCTGGTGAATGGCCACAGCTGCAAAAGAAGGTCCCTACACTGGATACTTGTGATATAATTCAACATCTAAGACATCTCGGCATACAACGCGTTTGTAATCTGGATGGCGTTGAACCCAGATTGGAACAGAGGGAAGCTCCAGAGGAGACGGCTCTTTCTCAAGGTCCTGGGCAAGGCACTGGTAAGACCTCAAATCCAGAGGTAAGATCTCCCAAGGGCCCCAGCTTCTGCAGCCATTGTGAGGGGGATTCAGGAGGAGGATGCTGGTGAGCAATCAGCCCGACCCACAGAAATAACAACTCCAATACCGGAATTAAGTGTGAGTGATGTTGTTGCATGTGTGTGTGTGTGTCTGACTCTCCTACCTTGGCCTGCTGTAACTACACTACTGGTCAAAAGTTTTAGAACACCTACTCATTCAAGGGTTTTTCTTTGTTTTTACTGTGTTCTACATTGTAGACATCAGAACAATGAAATAACACATATGGAATCATGTAGCAACCAAAAAGTGTTAAACAAATCAAAATCTATTTAAGATTTGAGATTATTCAAATAGCTACTCTTTGCCTTGATGACAGATTTCCACACTCTTGGCATTCTCTCAACCAGCATTACCTGGAATGCCTTTCCAACAGTCTTGAAGGAGTTACCACATATGCTGAGCACTTGTTGGCTGCTTTTCCTTCACTCTGCATTCCAACTCATCCCAAACCATCTTGGCGATTGGAACCAAAAATATCCAATTTGGACTCAAGACCAAAAGACACATTTCCACCGGTCTAATGTCCATTGCTCGTGTTTATTGGCCCAAGCAACTCTCTTCTTCTTATCGGTGTCCTTTAGTAGTGGTTTCTTTGCAGCAATTCGACCATGAAGGCATGATTCACACAGTCTCCTCTGAAAGGTTGATGTTGAGATGTGTCTGTTACTTGAATTTCTGAAGCTGGTAACTCTAATGAACTTATCAGTAGAGGTAAGTCTGGGACTTCCATTCCTGTGGCAGTTCTCGTGAGAGCCAGTTTCATCATAGCGATTGATATTTTTTGCAACAGCACTTGAAGAAACTTTCAAAGTTCTTGTAATGTTCCGTATTGACTGACCTTTATGTCTTAAAGTAATGATGAACTGTCATTTCTCTTTGCTTATTTTAGCTGTTCTTGCCGTAATATGGAATTGGTCTTTTACCAAATAGGGCTGTCTTCTGTATACCACCTCTACCTTGTCACAACACAACTGATTGGCTCAAACTCATTAAGAAGGGAAGAAATTCCACAAATTAACTTTTAGGAAGGCACACCTGTTAATTGAAATGCATTCCAGTTGACAACCTCGTGAAGCTGGTTGAGAGAATGCCAAGAGTGAAAAAAGCTAGGTGTAGGGTGGTTATTTGAATAATCTCATATATTAAATATATTTTCATTTGTTTAACACTTTTTTGGATATTACATGATTCCATATGTGTTATTTCATAGTTTTGATGTCTTCCCTATTATTCTACAATGTAGAAAATAGTAAAAATAAAGAAAAACCCTTGAATGAGAAGATGTTCTCAAACTTTTGACCGGTAGTGTATATATGTGAGTGAGTGAGGTGTAAAATTACAGAACTAAGTGTTTTTATCATTCTAGATTTTAGCCGGTAGCAACAAGAAGAAGCGATGTGATGTGTGTGGACGCAGTAAGGACAGGAAGACACAGTACACATGCATCAAGTGCAAGAAATACATTTGCAACACACACACAGTAAAACTCTGTCCCTCATGTGGTGTGTAGACTGGCCTTAATTTGTGTTCAATGGGGCTCATTTATCATTTCCATAAAATACTGTATGTAAAATGTGTCCTGACAATTTGTTCAGTTTATAGCAATAAACATCTGTCACGACTCCGACCGAGGCAGGCTCTCCTTCCCGTTCGGGTGGCGCTCGGTGGTCGTCGTCACCGGCCTATTAGCTGCCACTGATCGTTTTCTCCCCCTCCTTATGTATTTATTGATTACACCTGTTTTCATTTGTTGGTAATTAGTTGGGCTTATCAGTCAGCCGGCCCGCCCGGTTCTTTGTGCGGGATTATTAGTTGATTAGCGTGGTGTCTGTTTTGTACTACGTGTCTACGTGGTTACTGGACTGCTTTCATTCCCCCCGTGTCTGGGTAGTTTTTGTGAGCACCCAGTGTATTTAGAAGGGTGACTTTAGTTTCTCAGTGTTCATTAAAAGGGAACATTTGTTATTGCACCCTCTGCTTCCTGCGTTTGACTTCGCACTCCGACACCCAGTCCTTACAACATCAATATTGATGAAATCTTGTTTAATTTATATTTTTGTCGTGAAGAGGGTATGACAAAACCTATTCCCCCTCAGGAGACTGAAAATATTTGGCATGGGTCCTTAGATCCTCAAAATGTTCTACAGTTGCACAATCGAGAGCATGCATCACTGCCTGGTATGGCAACTGCTCGGCCTCTGACCGTAAGGCACTACAGAAGGTAGTGCGCACGGCGCAGTTCATCACCAGGGCCAAGCTTTCTGCCATCCAGGAACTCTATAACAGGCGTGTCAGAGGAAGGCCCTAAATATTGTCAACGACTCTATCCACCCTAGTCATAGACTGTTCTCCCTGCTACCGCACAGCAGAGGTACCGGAGAGCCAAGTCTAGGTCCAAGAGGCTTCTAAACAGCTTCTACCCCCAAGCCATAAGACCCCTGAACATCCAATCAAATAGCTACCCAAACAATTTGCATCCCCCCCATACGCTGCTGCTACCCTCTGTTATTATCTATGCATAGTCACTTTAATAATTCTACCTACATGTACATATTACCTCAATTACATTGACTAGTGCCCCTGCACATTGACTCTATACCTGTACCCCCTGTACATAGCCTCGCTATTGTTATTTTATTAATTATTTGTTACTTACATTTCTTACTTACTTTTAAGTATTTTCTTAAAACTGCATTGTTGGTTAAGGGCTTTTAAGCAAGCATTTCACTGTAAGGTGAACACCTGTTGTATTCGGCAAATATTAACCATGTATGCTGTCTATATTACTTGTAATTCATTTAAGTCAACATCTAAGTATTACGTATTAAGTATTTTTTTACATACATTGTTATGGCTGTATTGTTTTAAAAACCCAATGACGTTATGGGTCCATCAGACCTGCGAACATTGAGTGAATAACAAAAACATGAACACCTTACAAGGGTTAAGGAGCGGGACACTAATTCGGTCGACTCAGACGAACCATCAAAGAGGCAAAGCGTCAAAACAAGACTAAGAATGATTTGTACTAAACCGGCTCTGACGCTCATCGGATGTGGCAGGGCTTGAAAAATAAGACGGACTACAAAGGGAAACCCAGCTGTGAGCTGCCCAGTAACGAGAGCCTACCAGACGAGCTAAATGCATTTTATGCTCGCTTCGAGGCAAGCACCATTAACTCATGCATGAGAGCAGCAGCTGTTCCGTACAACTGTGTGATCACTCTCTCCATAGCAGATGTGACCAAGACCTTTAACTTCTTCGGGCTAGGAGGCAGTAATCGGAAGTTTGGATGAATGAGGTGTCCAAAGTAAACTGCCTGTTACTCAGGCCCAGAAGCTAGGATACGGTAGTATTGGATAGAAAACACTCTAAAGTTTCCAAAACTGTTAAAATAATGTCTGTGAGTATAACAGAACTCATATGGCAGGCAAAAACCCGAGGACAATCCATCCAGAATTTCTTTTTTCAGCTCACCACTAATTACAATGGCTGGGAATGGGAATATAAAAGGAAGACCTCCCAGATTGCAGTTCCTATGGCTTCCACTAGATGTCAAAAGTCTTTAGAAAGATTTCAAGCTTGTTTTTTTTTAAATTAGCTAGAATTTGTAGTTTTTCAAAGTGGCTCCCATTTTGGCTGAAGTGTTTGTGACGCGTTTCGGTGAGGGCGTGAAATTCTTTATTTATCTCCGGTAATGGTCTCCGGTATTCTCCGTCTGAAATTGTATTGTTTATTTACATATTAGGGTACCTTAGGATTAATTAGGAACGTTGTTTGATATGTTTGGAAGAAGTTTATTGGTAACTTACTTTGAACGAGGGAAACCGGTGGATTACTGAGTCAAGCGCGCCAATGAAACATACTTTTTTTGGGATATATCGAACAAAACGACCATTTGTTATGTAGCTGGGACCCTTGTGATTGCAACCAGATGAAGATCTTCAAAGGTAAGTGATTTATTTTATCGCTATTTCTGACTTTTGTGACGCCTCTGCTTGGTTGGAAATGTATATAATGCTTTTGTGTTATAATGCTCTGTCCTCAGATAATCGCATGGTGTGCTTTCGCCCCTAAAGCCTTTTTGAAATCTGACAAAGCGGCTGGATTAACAAGAAGTTAAGCTTTTAACTGATGTGTAAAACTTGTATTTTCATGAATGTTTAATATTACGATTTTTGTAATTTGAATTTGCCACTCTGCAATTTCACCGGATGTTGACCAGGTGGGACGCTAGCGTCCCACTGTTCCGTAAGAAGATAAACAGGTCAGCATTCACAAAGCCGCTGGGCCAGACGGATTATCAGGACATGTATTCAAAGCATGCGCAGACCAACTGGCAAGTGTTTTCACTGACATTTTCAACCTCGACCTGACTGAGTCTGTAATCCCTACATGTTTCAAACAGACCACCATAGTCCCTGTAGTCAGGAAAGCTAAGGTAACCTGACTAAACGATAACAGCCCAGTAGCACTCACGTCGGTGGAGATGAAGTGCTTTGAAAGGCTCATCATGGCTTACATCAGCACCATGCCGGAAACTTTAGACCCACTCCAATTCGCATTCAACCCCAACAGATCCACAGATGATGCAATCTCAATCGGAATCCACACTGCCCCTTCCCACCTGGACAAAATGAACACCTATGTAAGAAGACTGTTCATTGGTAACAGCTCATTGTTCAACACCATAGTGCCCACAAATCTCATCAGTAAGCCTTGGGACAAAACACCTCTCTCTACAACTGGATCCTTGACTTCCTGATGGGCCACCCCAAGGTGGTAAGGGTAGGCAACAACACATCTGCCACGCTGATCCTCAACACTGGGGCCCCTCAGGGGTGCGTGCTTAGTCCCCTCCTGTACTCCCAGTTCACCAACGACTGTGTAGCCAAGCACAACTCCAACACCATCATTAAGTTTGCTGACGACACAATAGTGGTAGGCCTGATCACCGACAACGATGAGACAGCCTGTAGGGAGGAGGTCAGAGACCTGGCAGTGTGGTGGACAAAAAAGCTGATGATGGATTATAGGAAAAGAAGGGCAGAACAGGCCCCCATTAACATTGATGGAGCTGAAGTGGAGCGCGTCGAGAGTTTCAAGTTCCTTGGTTTCCACATCACCAACAAACTATCATGGTCCCAACACACCAAGACAGTTGTGAAGAGGGCACGACAACACTTTTTCCCCCTCAGTAGACTGAAAAGATTTGGCATGGGTCCCCAGATTCTCAAAAAGTTCTACAGCTGCACCATCGAGAGCATTCTGACCGGTTGCATCACCGCCTGTTATGGCAACAGCCCTCTGTAGTGCCTTACAAGCCTTTTGGTCTTAGACTTCTCGCTTCAGTACCGCTTGTTGTGCGGTAGCAGAGAGAATAGTCTATAACTTGAGTGACTGGTGTCTGACATTTTTTGGGGTCCTCCTCTAATACCGCCTAGTATATACAGTTGAAATCGGAAGTTTACACACACCTTAGTCAAAAACATTTAAACTCAGTTTGTCACAATTCCTGACGTTTAATCCGAGGAAAAATTGCCTGTCTTACGTCAGTTAGGATCACCACTTTATTTTAAGAATGTGAAATGTTAGAATAATAGGAGAGAGAATGATTTATTGCAGCTTTCATTTCTTTCATCACATTCCCAATGGGTCAGAAGTTTACATACACTCAATTAGTATTTGTTAGCATTGCCTTTAAATTGTTTAACTTGGGTCAAATGTTTCAGGAAGCCTTCCACAAGCTTCCCACAATAAGTTGGGTGAATGTCGACCCATTCCTCCTGACAGAGCTGGTGTAACTGAGTCAGGTTTGTAGGTCTCCTTGCTCGCACACACTTTTTCAGTTCTGCCCACACATTTTCTATAGGATTGAGGTCAGGGCTTTGTGATGGCCACTCCAATAGGATTGAGGTCAGGGCTTTGTGATGGCCACTCCAATAACTTGACTTTGATGTCCTTAAACAATTTTGCCACAACTTTGGAAGTATGCTTGGGGTCATTGTCCATTTGGAAGACCCATTTGCGACCAAGCTTTAACTTCCTGACTGATGTCTTGAGTTGTTGCTTCAATATTTCCACAGAATTTTCCTACCTCATGATGCCATCTATTTTGTGAAGTGCACCAGTCACTCTTGCCACAAAGCACCCCCACAACATGATGCTGCAACCCCTATGCTTCACGGATAGCATGGTGTTCTTCGGCTTGCAAGCCTCCCCCTTTTTCCTCCAAACATAACAATGGTCATTATGGCCAAACAGTTCTATTTTTGTTTAATCATGACAGAGGACATTGCCCCAAAAACTACAATGTTTTTCCCCATGTGCTGTTGCAAACCGTAGTCCGGCTTTTTTATGGCGGTTTTGGAGCAGTGGCTTCTTCCTTGCTGAGCGGCCTTTCAGGTTATGTCTTTGTAGGAATCGTTTTTACTGTGGATATAGATACTTTTGTACCTGTTTCCTTCAGCATCTTCACAAGGTCCTTTGCTGTTGTTCTGGGATTGATTTGCACTTTTCGCACCAAAGTACGTTCATCTCCAGGAGACAGAACGCATCTCCTTCCTGAGTGGTATGACGGCTGCGTGGTCCCATGGTGTATATATTTGTGTACTATTGTTTGTACAGATGAACGTGGTACCTTCAGGCGTTTGGAAATTGCTCCCAAGGATGAACCAGACTTGTGGAGGTCTTCTGAGGTCTTGGCTGATTTCGTTTGATTTTCCCATGAAGTAAAGCAAAGAGGCAAATTAGTTTGAAGATAGGCCTTGAAATACATCCACAAGTACACCCACAATTGACTCAAATTATGTTAATTAGCCTATCAGAAGCTTCTAAAGACATTACATAATTTTCTGGAATTTTTCTAGCTGTTTAAAGGCACAGTCAACTTAGTGTATGTAAACTTCTGACCCACTGGAATAGTGATACAGTGAAACAATCTGTCCGTAAACAATTGTTGGAAAAATTACTTGTGTCATGCACAAAGTAGATGTCCTAACCGACTTGCCAAAACTATAGTTTGTTAACTTCTTTGGGGTAGGGGGCAGTATTTTCAGGTCCGGATGAAAAGCGCGCCCAGAGTAAACTGCCTGCTACTCAGGCCCAGATCCTGGGATATCCATATTATTAGTAGATTTGGATAGAAAACACTCTGAAGTTTCTAAAACTGTTTGAATGATGTCTGTGAGTATAACAGAACTCATATGGCAGGCAAAAAATTTGAAAAAATCCAACCAAGTAGTGGGAAATCTGAGGTTTGTAGGTTTTCAACTCTTTGCTTATCCAAGATACCGTGGAAATGGGGTCATGTTGCACTTCCTAAGGCTTCCACTAGATGTCAACAGTCTTTAGAACCTTGTTTGATGCTTCTACTGTGAAGTGGGGGCGAATGAGAGGAGATTGAGTAAGGTCTCTCCCAGAGTGCCACGAGCTGACCATGCGCTGACCATGCGCGTTCATGTGAGAGTTAGCTGTGTTCCATCGCATTTCTGAAGACAAAGGAATTCTCCGGTTGGAAAATTACTGAAGATTTATGTTAAAAACATCCTAAAGATTGATTCTATACATCGTTTGACATGTTTCTACGGACTGTAACGGAACTTTTGGGACTTTTCATCCGTACTTTCCCCTGGACTTGCACGCGCGTCCTGAGTTTAGATTGTGTACTGAACGCGCAAACAACAAGGAGGAATTTGGACATAAATGATGGACATTATCGAACAAAACAAACATTTATTGTGGAACTGGGATTCCTGGGAGTGCATTCTGATGAAGATCATCAAAGGTAAGTGAATATTTATAATGCTATTTCTGACTTCTCTGATATCTCTTTGGGTTGATTTGTCGTCTGAGCGCCGTACTCAGATTATTGCATGGTTTGCTTTTTCCGTAAAGTTTTTTTGAAATCTGACACAACGGTTGCATTAAGGAGAAGTGGATCTAAAATTCTATGTGTTACACTTGTATTTTCATCAACATTTATGATGACTATTTCTGTAAATTGATGTGGCTCTCTGCAAAATCACCGGATGTTTTAGAACTACTGAACATAACGCGCCAATGTAAACTAAGATTTTTGGATATAAATATGAACTTTACCCGAACAAAACATACATGTATTGTGTAACATGAAGTCCTATGAGTGTCATCTGATGAAGATCATCAAAGGTTAGTGATTCATTTTATCTATATTTCTGCTTTTTGTGACTCGTCTCTTTGGCTGGAAAAATAGCTGTGTTTTTCTGTGAATAGGCACTCACCTACCATAATCGTTTGGTTTGCTTTCATCGTAAAGCCTATTTGAAATCGGACACTGTGGCTGGATTTACAACAAGTGTATCTTTAAAATGGTGTAAAATACATGTATGTTTGAGGAATTTTAATTATGGGATTTCTGTTGTTTTGAATTTGGCGCCCTGCAGTTTCACTGGCTGTTGACGAGGTGAGACGCTACCGTCCCACATACCCTAGAGAGGTGAAACACAAAATTTGTGGAGGGGTTGAAAAACAAGTTTTATTACTCCAACCTAAGTGTATGTAAATTCTGACTTCAACTGCAGGTCCTGGATGTCAGGAAGCTTGGCCCCAGTGATGTACTGGGCCATACGCCCTACCCTCTGACCGTAAGGCACTACAGAGGGTAGTGTGTACGACCCAGTACATCACTGATGCCAAGCTTCCTGACATCCAGGACCTATATACTAGGCGGTATTAGAGGAAGACCCCAACAATTTTCAAAGACTCCAGTCATCCAAGTCATAGACTGTTCTCTCTGCTACCGCACAGCAAGTGGTACCGGAGTGCCAAGTCTAGGACCAAAAGGCTCCTTAACAGCTTCTACCCCCAAGCCATAAGACTGCTGAACAATTAATCAGATGGCCACCTGGACTATCTACATTGACTATTTACATTTACATTGTATATAGCCTCGTTTTTTTGTTGTGTTACTTTTGATTTGATTTCATGATTTTTTTAACTTTAGTTTATTTAGTAAATATTTTCTTAACCCTATTTATTGAACTGCATTGTTGGTTAAGGGCTTGTAAGTAAGCATTTCATGGTAAGATCTACACCTGTTGTATTCTGCGCATGTGACAAATACAATTAGATTTCATTTGATTTGACACACACCTCTGCCCCTGCAAAAAGCCGCAGATAAGTGGCTTAGACTCCTGTGATCTTTCCATTATGTCAGCTATAGCCAGGTGCGTTAACAGCATGAGAGTTGAGAAGCCCTACAGGCCTTCCACTGGCCTCAATAACCACAACACACACACACCGGGCACCGCTGCAATCACGTTACACCGGCACAGGGCCTCTACACACACCAAGGAGATGACCCATTTTACACTGAGGAGAGAGGGAACACCGGAAAATGGGGTTTTGTATGTGCTTTTGTACAGTGTGTGTGTGTGTGTGTGTGTGTGTGTGTGTGTGTGTGTGTCTGTGTCTGTGTCTGTGTCTGTGTGTGTGTGTGTGTGTGTGTGTGTGTGTGTGTGTGTGTGTGTGTGTGTGTGTGTGTGTGTGTGTGTGTGTGTGTGTGTGTGTGTGTGTGTGTGTGTGTGTGAGAGAGAGAGAGAGAGTGCATATTTTGAGTGAATGATTGGATGAGTCATCAGTGCCTTGATTTCATTGTTCTGTGTGTGATAGTAAAGAGGGAGAGAGAAGGGGGGAGAGGGAGAGAGAGAATGATTGAAAGAGATAGAGGGATGTGGAGACCGGGAGGGACAGGAGAGGGAATGAGAGAGAGAGAGAGAGAGAGAGAGAGGGAAGAGAGAGAGAGAGAGAGAGAGAGAGAGAGAGAGAGAGAGAGAGAGAGATAGGGGGAACAGAGAGAGAGAGAAGGCTATATATTGTGAGGTAGAAGGGGGAGAGAGGGCGGGGGGGAGGGCGGGGGGAGAGGGAGGGCGGGCGGGAGAGAGTTGTCTTCAGCTTATCAGTAAACCCAGATTGACATATCAATTAGGATCACAATACAATTAGTTCCAACAACCTTCTAAAGCAGCTTCACAATGGGTTGAGAGACTACACTAACAGAGTGAGTATTGTTCTCTATGCAGAGATGATATGAGATCAGAAGTCAGTGATTGTTTGAGGTTGAACTGTATCGACACAAAGTGACAAACGCATCCTAACTCTGCGATGGTCCATATCCCTGTCCAATGTGATCCTTCCTCCTCCCTCAGGGGCATTTTGGGACAGTTCCTTTCTGTGTTGCGATGTGTAACCATTCTACTAGGCCTCCCTGTGATGCATGCAGTCATGGCCATTACTAACCGTGGCACAAGCGGCTCTGTGTCACCATATATCTTCTCCCTTGCCACAGGCAGCCATTAGACCAGACAGTCAGACTGAAGTGTCAGGGAGGAATAGCGTCTGTACACGCATAAACCACAGAGCGGCCAGCCAGCACCAGCGGTAGCCTCTGCTCCGAGAGGAAATCAATCATGCAGGGCTGTGGCTCTGCTCTGCTACAACGGCGTCCCCGTCACTTAGCCCCCGCTGCACACTCCCCACCACAATCTGGTCTCGCTCTTTCTCTCGCTCTCTCTCTTTTTCCCTTTCTCCATCTATACAATGTCTATGGTTTCTCTCCCTCCCCTCTCTCTTTCTTTCTCTCTCTCTCTACTCTCTTATTATTCTCTCTCCCTGTTCCTATCTTGTTCTCCAACCCCTCTATCTCCGCTACGAGGGGACAACAAGAACAGGCAGTGCAATGGGCCACTGGTCAGCCAATCAGGCCTTTGGACCCACAGGCCAATAGGGGACAGTATGAGTCCTGCATGGCTAGGAACAGATATGACTTTTGACAGGCTCAGACAGCAGAGGCATTATTTTTGACAAAAAAATATTTTTGAGTGGCTAAAGAACATTTTGTCCTCTGCAGATTTAGTTTGCCCTTTATGTTTTTGGTATTTAATCAAGCAAATGGGGACCACAGTATATAAAGTAGCCTATGTCTACTGAAGCCCTGCCAATTAAATTCCCTTTTTAATTAAAATTGGTAACAAGGTTCCCGGGGCCAGACAGAAACAGCATTCTTCTATCTCCAGCAGTCAAGTCCTCAGATAGGGCTCTACCTGTGCAGAGCATATGCCCCTTTGCCCTTCCACTCTCCAAAATGCCATTTTTGGTGGTAGTATAATTTCCCCAATGTTTTGAAAAACATTTTTAAAAATGTTTTGTTATTGTTGTTCTTAACCCACCACAAACCCTCTGCTTGCAAGTTGTTGTTAAATTATCATCTACAGGGCATTCGGAAAGTATTCAGACCCCTTGACTCGTTCCACATTTTGTTACATTACAGCCTTATTATAAAATTGATTAAATTAAATGTTTTCCTCATCAATCTACACACAATACCTCATAATGACAAAGAGAAAAGAGGTTTTGAGAAATGTTTTGAAATTAATAAAAAATGTAAACATAAATACCCATAAATACCCTTAATCCATAAGGATTCAGAACCTTTACTGTGATTTGAAATTGAGCTCATTGAGCTCATCCTGTTTCCAAAGATTATCCTTGAGATGTTGCTACAACTTGATGGGAGTCCAATTGATTGGACATGATTTGGAAAGGCACACACCTGTCTATATAAGGTCCCACAGTTGACACTGCATGTCAGAGCAAAGACCAAGCAATGAGGTCGAAGGTATTTTCCGTAGAGCTCCGAGACAAGATTGTGTCGAGGCACAGATCTGGGGAAGGGTACCAAAACATTTCTGCAGCATTGAAGGTACCCAAGAACACAGCGGGCTCCATCATTCTTAAATGGAAAGAGTTAGAAACCACAAAGACTGTTCCTAGAGCTAGCCGCGCGGCCAAACGTAGCAATTGGGGGAGAAGGGCCTTGGTCAGGGAAGTGACCAAGAACCCGATGGCCACTCTGACAGAGCTCCAGAGTTCCTCTGTGGAGATGGGAGAACCTTCCAGAAGGACAACCATCTCTGCAGCACTCCGCCAATCAGGCCTTTATGGTTGAGTGGCCAGATGGAAGCCAATCCTCAGTAAAAGGCACATGACACCCGCTTGGGGTTTGCCAAAAGGCAACTAAAGGAATATCTGGTCTGATGAAACCAAGATTGAACTGTTTGGGCTGAATGCCAAGCGTCACGTCTGGAGGAAACTTTGCACCATCAAGCAATGTGGTGGCAGCATCATGCTGTGGGGATGTTTTTTGCAGCAGAGACTGGGAGAATAGTCAGGATCGAAGGAAAGATGAACAGAGCAAAGTAAAGAGAGATCCTTGATGAAAACCTGCTTCAGAACACTTAGGACCTCAGACTGGGGCGAAGGTTCACCTTCCAACAGAACAACGACCCTAAGCACACAGCCAAGACAATGCAAGAATGGCTTCGGGACAAGTCTCTGAATGTTCTTGAGTGGCCCGGACATGAACTTGATCGAACATCTCTGGAGAGACCTTACAATAGCTGTGCAGCAACGCTCCCCATCCGACCTTTCTTAATTTTTTACTATTTTCTACCTTGTAGAATAAAAGTGAAGACATCAAATCTATGAAATAATAACACATATGGAATCATGCAGTAACCAAAAAAGTGTTAAACAAATCAAAATATATTTTATATTTGAGATTATTCAAAGTAGCCACCCTTTGCCTTGATGACAGCTTTGCACACGCTTGGCATTCTCTCAACCAGCTTCACCTAGAATGCTTTCCCAAAAGTCTTGAAGAAGTTCCCACATATGCTGAGCACTTGTTAACTGCTTTTTCTTAACTCTGATTGTGGAGGCCAGCTCATCTGATGCAGCACTCCATCACTCTCCTTCTTGGTTAGCCTTTAAAAATGAAAAAACAAAGTATAGTCCCATGAAGGATGGGATGGTGTATCACTGCAGAATAAGGTGGTAGCCATGCTGGTTAAGTGTGCCTTGAATTCTAAATACATCACAGACAGTGTCACCAGCAAAGCACACCCACACCATCACATCTCCTCCTCCATGCTTCACGGTGGGAACCGCAGATGCGGAGATCATCCATTCACCTACTCTGCGTCTCACAAAGACACGGCGGTTGGAACCAAAAATCTCAAATTTGGACTCATCAGACCAATGGACAAATTTCCACCGGTCTAATGTCCATTGCTCGTGTTTCTTGGCCCAATATGGAAAAAGCAAGTCCTTAAGTAGTGATTTCTTTGCAGGAATTTTACCATGAGGGCCTGATTCACGCAGTCTCCTCTGAACAGTTGATGTTGAGATGTGTCTGTTACTTGAACTCTGTGAATCATTAATTTTGGCTGCAATCTGAGGTGCAGTTAACTCTAATGAACTTATCCTCTGCAGCAGAGGTAACTCTGGGTCTTCCTTTCCTGTGGAGATCCTCATGAGAGCCAGTTACATCATAGCGCTTGATGGTTTTTGCGACAGTCAGATTGACTGACCTTCATGTCTTAAAGTAATGATGGACTGTCGTTTCGCTTTGCTTATTTTAGCTGTTCTTGACATAATATGGATTTGGTCTTTTACCAAATAGGGCTATCTTCTGTATACCACCTCTATCTTGTCACAACACAACTGATTGGCTCAAATGCATTAAGAAGGAAAGAAATTCCACAAATGTACCTTTAACAAGGCACACTTTTTCATTTACTACATGATTCCATATATGTTATTATTTCATAGTTTTGATGTCTTCACTATTAGTCTACAATGTAGAAAATAGTACAAATAAAGAAAAACCCTCCAAACTTTTGACTGGTACTGTATGTAAATGTTACATTTCCATTCTTTTTTTTTATAATACATTATAAAAAATGTCTACATAGTAGGCCTACGTTTATATTACCCATATAGAATACAGTTTAGCAATCTACTACTGACTCATCTTTGCCAGAACAATAGACTATCTGGCGATTTGATTGATTATTTATATTTCAGATAGGCCTAGTTTGGGTGGCTACTGGCTATATGTCTAAAAATAAGCAGCTGTGACATCACACTGCCTTCAATATTATGGGATGAAGATGTAATATTTTCTAGGGGATTTATTACAATATTTGTGAGGAAGAACAGGACTACCCGGCTGGCAACACGCACTCTGCAAGCAGGCTGCCCTTCAAAGTGATGGCATGGTGGAGACAGAACACGCTTTCAATCCAATCCTGCAACCTCTGCTACACGTTGGCCGTATGATTTTGGACTCCAGAGAAGTGACATGACATAGCCCTAATTGATATTGGCTGATAACATGAATGACTTTCAGCTCTAAACGCAGGTGTAAAACACAGTTTATATCTGTAGCCTATCTTGCGCGGGGGTTTGCACATTTTGTACCACTGCTTTTTGGGGTCGTGGGTCAAACATTTTGAAAACTACTTGTTTTGAAAACCAAAGGGTTCCAAAGGGTTCTTCGGTTGTTCCCGTAGGAGAACACTTTTTGGTTCCAGGTAAAACATTTTGGTTTCAGGTAGAATCTTTTTGGTTTCCATGTAGAACCCCATGTGGAAAGAGTTCTACCTGGAATCAAAAAGTTTATTCAAAGGGTTCTCCTATGGGGACAGCCGAAGAACCCTTTATAGGTTCTAGGTAGCACCTTTTCTTCTACGAGTGTAGCAGCAACAAAAGGAGTTGGGTTGGATATAGTAATAGTAGGCTACAGTATTTCTTACAATCTTCTATTTTGACTGTATTTGTGTTGGCCATTGTTAATAAGTGCAGCATTTTTTCCAGTTCAAAATAGTTTAGCTAAATACTGATCTTCAGCACATTTTAACTGTGAAAATCGGTACAAATATGTATGCGGTGTCAATGTATGCGGTGGTACCCCAAACAGCAAGCCAGATGCACATATTGATGGAAATATATTGTCTTGCAGCACTGGGATAATCTTTTTTCCCTTCCTGCAGCTTGTTTCTCTTCCTGGGTTAGGTAGTGTAAATGAGAAAGGGCCACACAGATATACACAGATATACAGTATACCATATGCAGTACTATAATGACTACTCTCACATCCCCTCTTCCTGCTAAAATAGAAGTGCTAGCAGGGAACGACACGTTCACAACTCAAAGCCCTTCTCTCCTGTATGTCTATTTTTAACCGTGGCTTTGCTGTACCCCTCTTCCACCAAACCCCACACCCCCCGCTCCTTCTCCTTCTCCATTCGCTGCCTATGTTCAGTGTTCCTGGTCTGGTTTGAACCTGGGCTTTGATAACGAGAAGGCCTTTCCAGCTCTGTTTGAAGAGAAGAACAGAAGAACCCTAGAACACCAAAGGCTTCAGGATGCTTCTCTATTTTCCTCCTGTCTTGGTTTTAGTTCCTAAATAGCAACGAGCACCGGCTCCTGCAGCAGCAGCTCAGGGTAGAATCCTCTCTCTCTTATTCCTTTCTCACTATATTTTTCACTATTTTGTTTCTTTCTAGGTATGTTTCACCAATGAGGCAGGGTGAGATAAGAAGTAATGAGAAGGAGAGGGGAACAGAACGAGAGAGGTACAGAAGGGTAGGCTTAGTGCAAACGTTTAGAGGAAGCTCAGTCGAACAAATTCAGGCATTCATTAGGAGAATATGAGACATGTGATGTTATTTCCCACCAGTATTGGGTAATAGGTTTCTTTAGCTAAACAAGTACACACTCACACAGTCTCTTGTGAATCTCAAATGGCATCCTATTCCATATGAAGGGCGAATATGGCTTTGTCAAAAGTAATGCACTACATAGGGAATAGGGTGCCATTTAGAACACATGCTCTGTCTCTATACGCTTGGCTGAACCAGAGTGTTTTGGTCTGTTACTGTAGTGGCCAGAGAGAGGACTCCAATTAACTGACCAACACACCTCCACTGTGTGTGTATGTGCGCGTGTGTGTCTCCCTCACAGGTTTAGATGATGATAAGCAGGCTTCAATTTCCTTGGTGTGTTAGGTACATGGGAGAGACCGTCAGTCAACACTCATCCACTGTCTGAGCCCTGTCAGTCAAGCAGCCTCAGACACACACAAAGATCAGCTACTGTAGCCCTGTCTGTACTGTACTGTATAGAAAGTACGCAGGAACATCCACTCGTCAATCCAAGATGGCAGAATGTCAAGTCGTTTGTCTGTGACTAGTAGATTTTAACCTACTAATAACCTATTCATTTATGGTGGAGCAAATCTACAATTTCCTTGTTGTGTAGTGCAAACTATTTAGTTTGCTGGTGTAAAGATCACGCGTCTCCCTCAACTCAGATACATTTTTGCTATTTGCACTTCTTTACTTTTAACAAAGTAACCCTCTCTGGCTGGCCTGGGTTCTATCCTCAGTGTTCCATCCGCGGAGTGTCTGGTCCAAGCTGCACCTCTTCGCTCTCCGCATGGCTGTTAGAGGGAGCTCAACAATCCCCAACCCGTTCTCTCAATCAACCCCCACACCCAATCTACTCACACGCACACACACACTCACATACAGACTCATACATACACACAGTCCCTCTCTCCCCTACCTTTCCTTGGCCACTATTTCTTACATCTCTTAAAGAAAATGACAATTTCCGTGGTATTGCTTAGTGCACTGACTTTACTGAACTCTGGAAGACACAAACATTGTCGCAGGGTGAGTACATCTGACAATGTGCTCTCCCGTCCATTAGACATTGTGTCTGCGGGAACTCGCTCTTTTTTACTCGGTCCACTTGTCCAAGTACTGATGCATTTGTGGCATGATGTGAACAGTACGAACTTGTGTCACTACCAAAGTCTAATGGTTTTAAATTACTGTTTTGTATTGTCTGTTTTGTATTGTCTACTCTTAAAAAAGAGAAGCCGTGCAAGGTTATTAAACAGAGGTGCCTAGTTATTCTTCTGTTGTTGATATCAGGTAACGTGCAACCTAACCCTGGCCCTGATATGCAATGTCTCCAAACCCCCTCGGATTTTAAATCTACATCTGGTTTTGGTATTTTTTATTTAAATGTCAAAAGTTGATGGGGTTAGGATTTGGGCTAAATCAACTGATGCTGATGTAATTGTGTTTTCTGAAACCTGGCTCAGCAAGTCTGTTCTTGATAAGGATATTTGCATAAATGGTTACAATGTGTATCGCACTGATCGAGTTAAGAAAGTTGGGGGATGTGGCTATATATGTAAAGACTAAATTCCTTGTAAGTGTGGCAAAGTCTGAAACTATTTGTAAACAGTTGGAATTTCTTGCTTTGAATCTTGAAGTTTCAAAGGGTCTCTCTATAACTGTGATTGGCTGTTATAGACCCCCCTCTGCTCTCTATAACTGTGATTGGCTGTTATAGACCCCCCTCTGCTCTCTATAACTGTGATTGGCTGTTATAGACCCCACTCTGCTCTCGATGATGCATTTTCTTCTCTGATGCACCTTATGTCAAAACTTCGTTACAGTGAAATGATCTAAACTGGTGTTGGTTAAAGCCGGTGTCTGATGATTTTAAAATGTTTTGTAATTCTATGAATCTTACCCAGTTGATTAACTCACCCACTCGCCCAAATCTCAAATGTCCAAAATAATCTACCCTGATTGATTTGATATTGACAAACGTTCCACATAGATATTCTGCATTTGGTGTTTTTTGTAATGATTTAAGTGACCATTGCGCAGTTGTTGCTGTTAGATATACTAAGGTTCCTTAGACAAACCAACGCTTTATTTGTAATAGAAATTTAAAGATTTTTATTAGCAGGCTTTCTTTCATGATTTGTTTTATTTTGACTGGAGCAAGATCAAGCTTATTCCTGATGTGGAAACTGCCTGGAAATTATTTCATTATGTTTTTTTCCAAATAGTAAATAAACACGCCCCATTCCACAGGTTCAGAGTTAAGGGGTGGGATAATCCACGGTTTTCTTCTGAGCTGTCTTGTATTATTCACGACCGTAATCTAGCCTGGGCTAAAGCAAGGAAATCATGTTCTGATGCTGATTGGCTTCTTTTTAGGCTGCTATGAAACAAGTGGTTTTTTTCGTCTCAGGAAGGCCAAGTCTGAATATTTTATGTCTGTTACCACTGATAATCTGAATGACCCTAGACATTTTTGGAAAGCTATTAAGTCTATGTCTGGTAACAGTAATGTTAATGCATTACCGTCATGTGTATTGAAGGACTCTTTTGCTGTATATGGCAAAATTGAAATGCTGAATTGTTTCAATGAGCACTTTGTATCATCTGGTAGGCTGTTTGATTCAGTGTCCTCTGTCTCTGTACAACCCTGTGTGGATGAACCAGTGTCCTCTGGCTCTGTACAACTCTGTGTGGATGAACCAGTGAGAGCTGGTCAAACTTTTAGCTTTTTGCCATTCTCAGTGCAGGAGGTACATAAAGCCCTGAAATCCTTAGATCAGAGAAAGCATGCAGGTCCTGATCTTCTTGATCCCTGTTTTTTAAAACTGGCAGCTGATTTCATAGCTAAACCACTTACATATCTGTTCAATCTAACCGTGGAATAACCCTGGAATGTAATGAAATTCCAAAGATCTGGAAATCAGCATTTGTCCAACCACTTTTAAAACTGGGAGATCCAACTCTTTTAAACAATTATAGTCCAATCTCAAAGCTGTCACCCCTGGCGAAAATACTTGAAACCCTTGTTAGAGAACAGCTAAAAGAGTTTTATAAAACAAACTCTATTTTATCAATGTACCAATCGGGCTTCAGGAAGAAGCATAGCACAATTACAGCAGCCATGAAGGTTTTAAATGATATCACTGAAGTCCTTGACAAAAAACAGCACTGTGTCTTACTTTTCATTGATCTCTCTAAGGCTTTTGATACAGTTGATCATGTTATATTGAGGCAGAGCTTGTCGAGCATAGGTATTTCGGAACATGCAGTTGCATGGTTTGATAACTATCTGTCTGATAGAACTCAGTGCCCTCAATTTGATGGGCCCATCTCTGTTCAATTGTCTGTCTGTAATGGTGTGCCCCAGGGCTCTGCACTTGGTCCCCTCTTATTCACTATTTATGTAAATAATTGAGACAAGAATGTGCAAAATGATCCAGTTCACTTTTGTGATGATGATACAGTTATTTATTGTTGTGCCTCGTCTCCCACAAAAGCTTTCCAGAACTTGCAAACTGCTTTTTATACTGTTCAACATACCTTGTGTCAATTTAAGCTTAAGAATAAGGCCTGTTTTTCTTTTGAAGCCAGAAGGAGGCTAGTATAAGCAACATTTATGCCTTTACTAGACTATGGGGATATTTTATATATGAATGCTTCTGCTCAGTGTTTGAGATCAATTGACACCCTTTACCATTTACAAAGTCATTTTGGGTTTACTACCATTTTATTTGGGAATATTTATTGTTCAGAAATGTGGTGGGTACTCTCTTTGTTCGGAAGACTTTATCCTGCTAACTGTTCCAAATGTCCGAACTGAATATGGTAAAAGGGATTTTATGTACTCTGCGCCCTTGGCTTGGAACGCCTTACAAAATACTTTTAAACTGGAAGAACTTGTCCCGATTGGTGTTTTTAAATCATTGATGAAGGAATTTGAGGCTGATTCCCTGACCTGTCAATGTTTTAATTAGCTGTTTTATGATTTTGTTATACTCTTGAGAATTCTATGGTTTTTACTAGATTACCTGTAGTTTTTCATGTTGTCTGTCTGTAATTGTGTAATGACTTGGCGCTGCCTATCTTGGCCAGGATGCTCTTGAAAAAGAGATTTCAAATCTTAATGAGCCCTTCCTGGTTAAATAAAGGTTAAATAAAACATACAAAAAATTAAATACTAGCTTACTTGTATGAGGCGTCCCTGCTCTGTCTGCAGTGTGTTCAGGTCCTGCCCCAGACTCCCCTGGCCTCGTCTCAGAGACTCGTAGTCCATCTTCAGCTGGCCAGCATGGGCCGACAGTTTGGCCACCTCCTCAGCTAGGTTGACCAGCAGCGCCCGGTCTTGACCTTTGACAGACTTCAGGTCGGTGTCGTGGTCGGTCAGCGAGTGGAGCAGCGATGTCTGCACCCCTTCCAGGCGTAGGAAGTTCCCGTTGTAGTCGGGACAGTTGGGATCGATGAAGATGTTGATGCGCGAGCCGTCGCCCCTCTCCACGGTTACCAGGGCGTTGGCCTCGTCCGGATTGGTTGAGATGTGGGGTGGGCCATCAGACATGGGCGGGGCCTGGTAGTGGTTCATGAAGAGGATGGTGCCGGTTGCCGTGACGGCCAGAAGGACGGCGACGAAGAGGAGGATGGTGCACAGGAGGTAGCTGCAGCTCATCCTCTACAGGGAGGGAGGGAGGGAAGGTGGGAGGGAGGGAGGGAAGGTGGGATGGAGGGAGGGACAAAATAAAAGTGGAATGTTAAAGCTACAGACAGACATTTTTTGTTATTGTTGCTCTATAATTGAAGATTAGTGCTGTTTACAGGATTTCAATATTTTGAGGCATCACATTTCACAACCCGTCCTTTACTAACTAATGTTTGTTATGAGCAATGTCTCTTTCCCATAGCTCATTAACCACCATACACTACTTCTGCATCAAAACCCAACCCACAAAAACAATTAACATCAAAAGTCTGAAAGTTGGAAAAAGCCTGATAGAAAACATGTTTTCTGCAACATATGTTGTTTTTGAAGAGAAGAGATACAGTATGTAGCGTATTGAGGAGAATCTGAGCAAGAGTCCCAGTTTAAAATACCTCTGGGGATGAACACAGCAGGGAAACAGGTTCAATGCTCACTCCCACCTCAGAGAGTTATAGAGAAGGGAAGAGAGAGAATGAGAGAGAGAAGGGGAGAGAAACAGAGGGAGGCAGAAAGAGTGAGAAGCAGAGAGTGAGAAAGTGTGAGAAAGGCAGAGCGAGTGAGAAAGTGTGAGAGAGGCAGAGCGAGTGAGAAAGGGTGAGAGAGGCAGAGCGAGTGAGAAGGTGTGAGAGAGGCAGAGCGAGTGAGAAAGTGAGAGAGGCAGAGCGAGTGAGAAGCAGAGAGTGAGAAAGTGTGAGAAAGGCAGAGCGAGTGAGAAAGTGTGAGAGAGGCAGAGCGAGTGAGAAAGTGTGGGAGAGGCAGAGCGAGTGAGAAAGTGTGAGAGAGGCAGAGCGAGTGAGAAAGTGTGGGAGAGGCAGAGCGAGTGAGAAAGTGTGAGAGAGGCAGAGCGAGTGAGAAAGTGTGAAGACAAAAGTGAGAGAGAAAGACATCAATAGAAGTGTCATTAAAAAGACATAAAAAAATATTTGACAATTGGGAGCCATCTTGCCACGGTGTATGTGATAATTAAACATACTTTTTAGGGCGGCAGGTAGCCTAGCAGTTAGAGATGCGAGCAAGCAACCAGAGGGTTGTCAGTTTGAATCCCAGGTCCAACTGAAAAGATCTGTCGGAAAGTGAGCTGGCAACCAAAGGGTTGCTGGTCTCAAAATGATAGATGCTATTGCCTGCTGTTGTGTCCTTGAGCAAGGCACTTAACCCTCACAGCAACAGCTCCCTCTGCACCAAGTGTGGCAGCACCTGCTCCAAAACCTGTTTACGTATGTGTGTCTTTCGGGGGCGTTGGGTTTGAAGCGGAAGTGATATTTCAGTTGGTCCTTGCGTGTAATTGACCAATAAAGTGATCTTCATCTCTTCATCTTAATTACCATGTGTGTATGGGAGAGAGGAGAGCATATAAGTATGTCCTACTCTACCATTGTATGATTAACAACTCATATCTTCCCCATATCCACCTCCACATGATTACACTTATTTCCACTGGATGATGCACTCATCGGGAGTGTATGTGTGTGCGTGTGTTTGTGTGTGTGTGAGAGCGAGCATGTGTGCACATGACCCTGAGTCATGGCTGTGTGTGTGTGTGTGTGTGTGTGTGTGTGTGTGTGTGTGTGTGTGTGTGTGTGTGTGTGTGTGTGTGTGTGTGTGTGTGTGTGTGTGTGTGTGTGTGTGTGTGTGTGTGTGTGTGTGTGTGTGTGTGTGTGTGTGTGTGCATATGTGTGTTAGCATGACTAATTTCATACTTAGTGTGTGTATGAGATAATGAATATGTAAATTGGCAGTAGAGGCACAGTGGACCATGCTAATGGCCAGCTAATGGTGTGCTACAGTATGTGATGTTTTATCACTGTGTGTCTCTCTGGGGTATACACCCTGTTTTCCAGAGAGCCACTTCTTCATCACTGTGTTTATTCATAAAATCCCAGCACAGATGTGGACGTCATGGCTCTGTGTGTGTGTGTGTGTGTGTGTGTGTGTGTGTGTGTGTGTGTGTGTGTGTGTGTGTGTGTGTGTGTGTGTGTGTGTGTGTGTGTGTGTGTGTGTGTGTGTGTGTGTGTGTGTGTGTGTGTGTGTGTGTGTGTGTGTGTGTTCTCGTTTTTGAGATCGTATTAGGACCTCAACTTATATAAACACCTTCCATATTAGGACCTTTGACCAAGTTAGGTCCAAAACCATGGGCTCAACTAGGGAAACCATTGGAATAGCCTGCAAATAGCATGCTAATATGCCTGGTTTGAAAATCACACAAAACTGTCAGGGTCCTAAGAAGGGGGTATTTTTGTAAGCCACCTGGTGGTAACATACCATACTGCAAGGTATCAAAACAAATCAAATCAAATGTTCTTGTCACACACACACACACAGTCTTGTATTTGTAACCATTTTAGGACACATTGTAGTAATATCTAACAAGTAATCTAGCAATTCAACAACAACCGTTCCAGAACAACCTAATACACACAAATCAAGTAAAGGGATGGAATAGAATATATACATATAAATATATGGATGAGTAATGACCGAGCGGCATAGGCAAGATGCCAGAGGTGAGGTGCTTTTGGGTGACAGCGGCAGAACCGTTGAGGCTAGAAGCACAATTCAATCACAGGAACCTTCCCAAGGTCCTCCCGATCTGTGCAAGCCTAACCTTGACAGTGTGGAATTAACCCTTAACAGTGAAAACAGGGTGTTTTCTTCTAACAGTTTACATTGACATCTCTCCCCATAGGAATACATTGCCTGCTGCACTAAATTCAACCTGATGCCTATGTGGGTTATGATTGCCATCTCAAGCTGTCTTCAATGACAATCCATCAGGCCACTATGAGGATTACCTGTGTTGAGTTTAAGCTTCCTAGAGCAACCGGAAGTGGTTAAATTACCCTAAAAGTGGTTTTGATATACCCAACCTGCAGTTTGTATAAACACTGAGTTCAACCCTCTGTAAATCAGTCAGTTCTTAACGTGAAGACTTGAAACTCAGGATTCTGTAAAAGCCTACCCCAATGAGGATATGTGTTTATTTTCAGCTTCCTGTGACAACCGGAAGTGCCTTGAATTGGGGTCATAGGGGCTGTTTCAAAGGGTTAAAAAGGTCACATCTTTCTAAAATGTCATGTGTGTGATTAGGCAACCCTCATGAACCGGTACATATTATAAAAACAGATTTTTATCCGGTTTTTTTGGCTCTTTTTGGAGGACTTACAAGTTCCACCTAGGTAGTGCTATGTATCCATGTATAGTCTGAATTTAATATATTTCCAGATTATGGTTGGGGGCCATATACAGAGCCACATATGTGAAGAGCAGCTGTCTCTGACGTTTTTGGGGAACGATATTGACATCCAGAAAGGTCTTAGCACAAGGCCCAAAACGAAGCCTGACCTAAATGTGAGGTGCTTTTGGGTGACAGCGGCAGAACCGTTGAGGCTAGAAGCACAATTCAATCACAGGAACCTTCCCAAGGTCCTCCCGATCTGTGCAAGCCTAACATTGACAGTGTGGAATTAACCCTTAACAGTGAAAACAGGGTGTTTTCTTCTAACAGTTTACATTGACATCTCTCCCCATAGGAATACATTGCCTGCTGCACTAAATTCAACCTGATGCCTATGTGGGTTATGATTGCCATCTCAAGCTGTCTTCAATGACAATCCATCAGGCCACTATGAGGATTACCTGTGTTGAGTTTAAGCTTCCTAGAGCAACCGGAAGTGGTTAAATTACCCTAAAAGTGGTTTTGATATACCCAACCTGCAGTTTGTATAAACACTGAGTTCAACCCTCTGTAAATCAGTCAGTTCTTAACGTGAAGACTTGAAACTCAGGATTCTGTAAAAGCCTACCCCAATGAGGATATGTGTTTATTTTCAGCTTCCTGTGACAACCGGAAGTGCCTTGAATTGGGGTCATAGGGGCTGTTTCAAAGGGTTAAAAAGGTCACATCTTTCTAAAATGTCATGTGTGTGATTAGGCAACCCTCATGAACCGGTACATATTATAAAAACAGATTTTTATCCGGTTTTTTTGGCTCTTTTTGGAGGACTTACAAGTTCCACCTAGGTAGTGCTATGTATCCATGTATAGTCTGAATTTAATATATTTCCAGATTATGGTTGGGGGCCATATACAGAGCCACATATGTGAAGAGCAGCTGTCTCTGACGTTTTTGGGGAACGATATTGACATCCAGAAAGGTCTTAGCACAAGGCCCAAAACGAAGCCTGACCTAAATGTGAGGTGCTTTTGGGTGACAGCGGCAGAACCGTTGAGGCTAGAAGCACAATTCAATCACAGGAACCTTCCCAAGGTCCTCCCGATCTGTGCAAGCCTAACCTTGACAGTGTGGAATTAACCCTTAACAGTGAAAACAGGGTGTTTTCTTCTAACAGTTTACATTGACATCTCTCCCCATAGGAATACATTGCCTGCTGCACTAAATTCAACCTGATGCCTATGTGGGTTATGATTGCCATCTCAAGCTGTCTTCAATGACAATCCATCAGGCCACTATGAGGATTACCTGTGTTGAGTTTAAGCTTCCTAGAGCAACCGGAAGTGGTTAAATTACCCTAAAAGTGGTTTTGATATACCCAACCTGCAGTTTGTATAAACACTGAGTTCAACCCTCTGTAAATCAGTCAGTTCTTAACGTGAAGACTTGAAACTCAGGATTCTGTAAAAGCCTACCCCAATGAGGATATGTGTTTATTTTCAGCTTCCTGTGACAACCGGAAGTGCCTTGAATTGGGGTCATAGGGGCTGTTTCAAAGGGTTAAAAAGGTCACATCTTTCTAAAATGTCATGTGTGTGATTAGGCAACCCTCATGAACCGGTACATATTATAAAAACAGATTTTTATCCGGTTTGTTTGGCCCTTTTTGGAACGTTTACAAATTCTATCTAATTAAGGGTATTCTTACATTTCTAGTCTTCAAAGCTATTGAGGGGATTTGTCTAGGGGGTCATAGCTTAAACATGTCTATGGCAATGAGGGGAGATGCGTATGTGAGTCTCGAGCTAATCAGACCATTGATATAAGAAGGCTTGCTCCTGGACACTTGTAGCTTAACTGGGTGGCACAACGTGGCACTCCCGACATCATACTTAAATACTGAGCCAATAGCAGCATCTATATATTAGAAATGGCCTTAGGCCCTATAAAGTTCATAAACGAGATGGGCGTGGCCACCCTACCTTCATACTTGAGTCTTTAGCCAACCGCAAAATATATATACAGTACCAGTCAAATGTTTGGACACACATACTCATACTCACACATACTCATATTTTCTACATTGTAGAATAATATTGTAGATATCAAAACTATGAAATAACACATATGGAATCACGTAGAAACCAAAAAAGTGTTAAACAAATAAAAATATATTTGAGATTTGAGATTGTTTTAAGTAAACACCCTTTGCCTTGATGACAACTTCGCACACTCTTGGCACTCTCTCAGACAGCTTCATAAGGTAGTCACCTGGAATGCATTTCAATTAACAGGTGTGCCTTGTTAAAAGTACATTTGTGGAATTTCTTTCTTTCTTAATGCGTTTGAGCCAATCAGTTGTGTTGTGACAAGGTAGGGGTGGTATACAGAAGATAGCTCTATTTGGTAAAATACCAAGTCCCTATTATGGCAAGAACAGCGCAAGTAAGCAAACAGAGACAACAGTCCATCATTACTTTAAGGCATGAAGGTCAGTCAATGAGGAAAATGTCAATAACTTTTTTAAAGTTTCTTCAAGTGCAGTGGCAAAAACCATCAAGCGCCCAAATTAAACTGGCTCTCATGAGGACCGCCACAGGAAAGGAAGAACCAGAGTTACCTCTGCTGCAGAGGATGAGTTCATTAGAGTTACCAGCCTCAGATTGCAGCCCAAATAAATGCTTCACAGAGTTCAAATAACATCAACTGTTCAGAGGAGAATGCATGAATCAGGCCTTCATGGTCGAATTGCTGCAAAGAAACCACTACTAAAGGACACCAAAAATAAGAAGAGACTTGTTTGGCCCAAGAAACTCTAGCAATGGACATTAGACCGGTGGAAATCTGTCCTTTGGTCTGATGAGTCCAAATTTGAAATGTTTGGATCCAACTGTGTCTTTGTGAGAAGCAGAGTAGGTGAACGGATTATCTATGCATGTGTGGTTCCCACCGTGAAGCATGGAGGAGGAGGTGTGGTGGTGCTTTGCTGGTGACACTGTCAGAGATTTATTTAGAATTCAAGGCACACTTAACCAGCATGGCTACCACAGCATTCTGCAGCGATACACCATCCCATCTTGTCTGCGCTTAGTGGGGATATCATTTATTTTTCAAAAGGACAATGACCCAAAACTCACCTCCAGGCTGTGTAAGGGCTATTTGACCAAGGAGAGTGATGGAGTGCTGCATCAGATGACCTGGCCTCCACAATCACCCAACCTCAACCCAATTGAGATGGTTTGGGATGAGTTGGACCGCAGAGTGAAGGAAAAGCAACCAACAAGTACTCAGCATATGTGAGAACTCCTTCAAGACTGCTGGAAAAGCATTCCAGGTGAAGCTGGGTGAGAGAATGCCAAGAGTGTGCAAAGCTGTCATCAAGGCAAAGGAATTGAATAATCTCAAATATATTTTGAGTTGTTTAACACTTTTTTGGTTACAACATGATTCCATATGTATTATTCTCAGTTTTGATGTTTTCACTATTATTCTACAATGTAGAAAATAGTAAAAATAAAGAAAAACCCTTAAATGAGTTTGTGTGTTCAAACTTTTGACTGTTACTGTATATTAGAGTTGGCTTTAGGCACTTAAAGTCACAGATCTAGGATCAGTTGACCTCCACATAATGTTAACATGAGCCACTAATATCTTACTTCAGTATTGTCTATAGCAGTTTCTTCATTAAGACTTATATTTGGCCTTAATGTACACTGCTCAAAAAAATAAAGGGAACAATTAAACAACACAATGTAACTCCAAGTCAATCACACTTCTGTGAAATCAAACTGTCCACTTAGGAAGCAACACTGATTGACAATAAATTTCACATGCTGTTGTGCAAATGGAATAGACAACAGGTGGAAATTATAGGCAATTAGCAAGACACCCCCAATAAAGGAGTGGTTCTGCTGGTGGTGACCACAGACCACTTCTCATTTCCTATGCTTCCTGGGTGATGTTTTGTTCACTTTTGAATGCTGGCGGTGCTTTCACTCTAGTGGTAGCATGAGACGGAGTCTACAACCCACACAAGTGGCTCAGGTAGTGCAGCTCATCCAGGATGGCACATCAATGCGAGCTGTGGCAAGGAGGTTTGCTGTGTCTGTCAGCGTAGTGTCCAGAGCATGGAGGCGCTACCAGGAGACAGGCCAGTACATCAGGACAGGAGACGTGGAGGAGGCCGTAGGAGGGCAGCAACCCAGCAGCAGGACCGCTACCTCCGCCTTTGTGCAAGGAGGAGTAGGAGGAGCACTGCCAGAGCCCTGCAAAATGACCTCCAGCAGGCCACAAATGTGCATGTGTCTGCTCAAACGGTCAGAAACAGACTCCATGAGGGTGGTATGAGGGCCCGACGTCCACAGGTGGGGGTTGTGCTTACAGCCCAACACCGTGCAGGACGTTTGGCATTTGCCAGAGAACACCAAGATTGGCAAATTTGCCACTGGCGCCCTGTGCTCTTCACAGATGAAAGCAGGTTCACACTGAGCACATGTGACAGACGTGACAGAGTCTGGAGACGCTGTGGAGAACCTTCTGCTGCCTGCAACATCCTCCAGCATGACCGGTTTGGCGGTGGGTCAGTCGGTGTGGGGTGGCATTTCTTTGGGGACAGCCCTCCATGTGCTCGCCAGAGGTAGCCTGACTGCCATTAGATGCCGAGATGAGATCCTCAGACCCCTTGTGAGACCATATGCTGGTGCTGTTGGCCCTGGGTTCCTCCTAATGCAAGACAATGCTAGACCTCATGTGGCTGGAGTGTGTCAGCAGTTCCTGCAAGAGGAAGGCATTGATGCTATGGACTGGCCCGCCCGTTCCCCAGACCTGAATCCAATTGAGCACATCTGGGACATCATGTCTCGCTCCATCCACCAACGCCACGTTGCACCACAGACTGTCCAGGAGTTGGCGGATGCTTTAGTCCAGGTCTGGGTGGAGATCCCTCAGGAGACCATCCGCCACCTCATCAGGAGCATGCCCAGGCGTTGTAGGGAGGTCATACAGGCACGTGGAGGCCACACACACTACTGAGCCTCATTTTGACTTGTTTTAAGGACATTACATCAAAGTTGGATCAGCCTGTATTGTGGTTTTCCACTTTAATTTTGAGTGTGACTCCAAATCCAGACCTCCATGGGTTGATAAATTTGATTTCCATTGACCATTTTTGTGTGATTTTGTTGTCAGCACATTCAACTATGTAAAGAAAAAAGTATTTAATAAGAATATTTCATTCATTCAGATCTAGGATGTGTTATTTTAGTGTTCCCTTTATTTTTTTGAGCAGTGTATATGACTTTGTGGTTGTGGGAGGGGGGGATTTCAACTGCTGGCTGGAATTCTCACTCAACTGTACCACTAATATGAACCTGTTCTACAGACTCTTGTAGACTACTATGCACTGAAAAACAGTTAATATGTTACAAATCAAAGCTTAACATTGAAATTTGTGATTTCAAATGATTAAGTTAAATTCAGATAGGCATGTTATGTGCTCTCTAACACAAACATAAAATGTGTTGTTGCTGTAGACCTTTTAACAGATCTAGGAGCAGTTGACCACAGAATGTTAACATTAGCAACTAATATCTGACTTCAGTACTGTCTATAGCTGTTTGTTCATTAATACTTATATGTGGCCTTAATATACAGCATTTGACCTGGTAAAGGAGAGGGGGATGGGAGCAGAGAAGGGGGTGGGAGGCTGCTCAATGATTGGCTGTAGTGTAGGGCGTGTCATACAATGTATCAAAATTTCAACTGCTGGCTGGAATTCTCACTCAACTGTACCACTAATATGAACCTGTTCTACAGACTCTTGTAGACTACTATGCACTGAAAAACAGTTAATATGTTACAAATCAAAGCTTAACATTGAAATATGGGATTTCAAATGATTAAGTTAAATTCAGATAGGCATGTTATGTGCTCTCTAACACAAACATAAAATGTGTTGTTGCTGTAGACCTTTTAACAGATCTAGTTGACCTCCACAGAATGTGCACATTAGCCACTAATATCTGACTTCAGTATAGTTTATAGAGGTGTATCTGTCTGTCTGTGTCTTTCAGTTTCTATTTAGACTACATCAAATATGAAGAAGCTGTGCAGCCACACCATGTTCAACATGTTACCTAATTAGCTAGCTGACAATCTGGTTTACCTGTAGCATATAAACATTTGTTGGCACAGAAAGAAAGGGGATATGAAAAATGATTGATCAAATTCCTCCTGACACTATCTGACTGGGTTAATAACTTAATATTAAGTTAATATGGACCCATTGTATTAGACTTGAACTCTTGGACCAAACAGTGGGACTCTGATTTCAGCCATAGGGACTTGTGACTCGACTCCTGACTCCAACATTGGTGACTTTGACTCAACTCAGAGTAGCCATAGGGTCTTGTGAATTGACTCGGACTTATGCTTTTGTGACTCAACTACAACACTGCTGCCATTACATGGCTACTACTACTGCTTCAAATACCAATTCTAGCAAGTTGTACCCCAGGTTGGGTACACTTTTCTGCTGCTCCCTCAAAAACATTAAGCAGACATTTTGATTATACCCATCAGCTACCCAATGTTATTATGAGTTTTCTTGAGGCTTTTTGCAAAGAGATCAATGCTGATGTAAAGGCCTACGTCTTCACAGCAGTACAAACCTGAAATCACGTATTATCATGACATTTTATTCCACATTGTGAAACCAGGGATCTAGTGGAAGATAAATGCAAATATGATTAAAAAAAGGCCTGTTATAAGAGAGAAAGAGAGATTGTGGGAGTAGCTGAGTGCCTATAGTGAGAGATGGCTGTTAATATCAGTAGGCTGTTTGAGTGGTCTGTGGGCAGGTAATTAATCTGATTGCTGATGGGTTAGGTTGCTAGATCGAATATTAACCTGCCATAAGCTACTTTTGTGTCAGCAAGTCTCCCCAGTTAAAAATGTACATATCCACCACTCCATCTCTCATGTACAGACCATTCAAGTAGCTGCACTTAACACCTCACTGATACTGATTGTGTAAGCTACAAACCCAAATTGTCTAAGGAAATGTGGCTAACAGTAATAACATTGCAGACATATTCAGAAATCTGGGCTGATGGAATCATTGTTATGCATATCTACTGGCCATAATTTCCGCTTGAGACCCTGCCCCTCCCCCACTGCAAAGTGCACAAAAGTACCAAACTATCAAAGGTTTTATAGGTCAACAGTCCCCCCCCCCCTCCCCCTGACCTTTGTATATTATTTATATATACTTGTGTTCCCAAATGTACTTCCTGTATTGATTTGTTGTTAATAAAAATATAATAATAATAAAAGATACAGAGTTCCCCCTCCCCCATGTTGCAGCATAAATCTCTGCCCAAGGTTGCCATGTACACTATTTTGTGGTTTATTGATGTACTTTTAAAACTTTGCGGCAGGTGAAAGATTTTGGTCGCTAGGTGGAAGTTGTTATACTACTTCTATATTGCAACGTTACCAACATGGCATTTTTTAAAAATCATTATTTTCCCTGTATTCTGCTAAAATTGTGCTAGTGAAGGTGGGTTTTGAAGTCTGGTTTGCGCAGACTCCTAGAAATTTGAAGTTGACCTGGCAAGCCTGTCCCTGCCTGAGCGTGATCACCACTGAAGTAGCTGTGCAGCACGTGTTTTAAGGAAGAGGAGGATGGTTGCAGATGTTTGCATTCATGCAAGAAGGTAAGCTATTAACTAAACTGTTAACCAATATTTTAGCTAAAATTGTATTTGGTGTATTGACAAGCAATGCATGTTCTCGTTGTCTTTATTTTTAATGAATTAATGTCAGTCATGTATGTCTTTCGGTGGAATCCAACATGCATTGATGATGTCTGAAAGCCGCATTGTGTCAGATATACTGCGTCATGACAGATTGAAATTGGCAGGTTTATCCAAACAATTCATTAATGTGCAATTGTTACTTTGCATGTTTCTACCTTATAGGTATTTGTGGCTTGCTAACGGTTAGCATGCTACCCATGCTAGTTAAAAAAAAAAAAAGGTAGCTATGGTTGCAAGCTAGCTAATAAGTTTAGCATAATTGGTAAACGTGTCTTTGATTCAGAATACATGATTGTGGTTAACAATGTTGCATGTATTGGAAGATAATATTGCTATAGTGTAACAAGCTAGCAAGAAAAGCCAGTTCCTTTTCATCATTTTTGTCAAGTTATAAGCCTGTATGTGTGTTAAAATATTTAAACCCCCTCATTAAATTCATGTATTGAAGTTGCGCCCGTTTTTTATAGCACTTTCTTACCCAAATACCGTTTTTTACATTGAAATAATTCAGATGAAAATAAGAAATATGTTAAACTAATTAAGAAATAAGTGACCAGATTTTTTTTATTGAAAACCATGGACATTATTTTGGGTGGGGGGAGGGGCGTGGTGCGGTTCCTCGTTCTTCTTTTTTTTGCACATAAAAGAGTGAAACACCACAACAAGAATAAGGGTTGTGGAAAGTGTCAATTTTGGTAGGACTGTGACAATTCACTGTCTTGAAAAATACATACATACAATGCATACATATATTGGCAGATTCTTTAACCAAATCCCTATTTCTTACACACATTTTTTAAGATCGAAAACATAATGGAAGATAAGAGTCCAGGAACCTACAAAGTAACCAATGCGGTATGTTTTCTGATTTGCCTAGTATTTAGAGTACGCTTGCCTTGCTTTAGCCAAACCACTCATACTGATTCTCTTTTAGTCCATCCATAAAAGCACATTCAGCTTTAGTTGCATGCAGGAACTTGCATAATGTGCTTATTTTATGCTTATACTCGCTTTTTTACCTTGAAAGTAGTTTTAAAAAACAGAAATGGTAATAGATGTTTGTTGGACCTCTTAGTCAATGATAACAGTCATTGGTGTCCCCCAGCCCATCCCCTGTTGTGTGCCGAGCAATCTTGTCATTCTATTAAGTCTCAACTATTCTTTTTGTCTTCCTTTACAAAGGCACTGCAGAGGCTAAGAAGGCGCATGTAAAATCTAAAGAAGCATAGTTCAACTTCAACCAGATTTGAAAAGGAAAAGAAAAGATAAATCCCGAAGCGCAGGTTTGTCAGTTGTTTAGAATGAGGATACTGGGGATGGTTGAATCGTTATCATATCCTATTGCCTAATTTGCACATGACTATCATTTTATTGTATCCTTAGATGTCAGACACCGAGGCTGCCAGTACCTCTGAGGCGGACAGTACTTCTGGGTCGATAGTCAATGTGTTGGATGATGCACCACCGTTGATCAGAACAGACAGTATATACGTAAGTTAAAGTGTCATTCAACACCAGCTTACAGTATGTAAGTTCTTGTGAATCAGCTTTGTAAATCAAAGATGGGCAAGTCTGCACTTTCATCCCATATTCATAGTATTATGACATAAACAAGTAGAGGAGCACAGTCGTAACTAATCAAAATGTGCCGGTGTCCAAATACTTTGTCATCTGTCTAGTTATCCAATATAATTTTTTTCTTCAATACAGTTGACCAAAGCTATGCTTGGATACAAGACTGATGACTCAATAACCAGCATTGGCAACAGTGTAGATGGTTATGTCCCAGGATCATCAGAGAAGGGCAATTTTTATGAAGAAAATCTGACAGGTATGTCTATACTTTACATACTAATGGACCTATTCTTAATTACAATGTCCTGTTTGAAAATGACATGTTTTCCACTGATGTTTTCCAGGAGAGATGTCAGTGATTCGGGCCAAAAAGCCAATGACCAAGGGATTGGGGCAAAAGAGAGACTCACACGGTAAGCATGTTTCCTGCTGCCTTCAGTCAGTGCAAGTCTGATGGCCTTGAGATAGAAGCTGTTTTTCAGTCCCAGCTTTGATGCACCTGTACTGACCTCGCCTTCTGGATGATAGTGGGGTGAACAGGCAGTGGCTCGGGTGGTTGTTGTCCTTGATGGTCTTTTTGGCCTTTCTGTGACATCGGGTGGTGTAGTTGTCCATGAGGGCAGGTAGTTTGCCCCCGGTGATGCGTTGTGCAGACCTCACTACCCTCAGGAGTGCCTTACGGTGTGGGCGGAACAGTTGCCGTACCATGCGGTGATACAGCCCGACAAGATGCTCTCGATTGTGCATCTGTAAAAGTTTGTGAGTGTTTTTGGTAACAAGCCAAATTTCTTCAGCCTCCTGAGGTTGTTTTGTTGATGTTGAGTGTGAGGTTATTTTCCTGACACCACACTCCGAGGGCCGTCACCTCCTCCCTGTAGGCCGTCTCGTTGTTGTTGGTAATCAAGCCTACCACTGTAGTGTCGTCTGCAAACTTGACGATTGAGTTGGAGGAGTGCATGGCCACGCAGTCGTGGGTGAACAGGGAGTACAGGAGAGAGCTGAGAACGGCCCCAGTGTTGAGGATCAGCGGGGTGGAGATGTTTTTACCTACCCTCACCACCTGGGGGCGGCCCGTCAGGAAGTCGAGGTCCCAGTTGCACAGGGCGGTGGGTCTCGAGCTTAATGACGAGTTTGGAGGGTACTATGGTGTTAAATGCTGAGCTGTAATCGATGAACAACATTCTTACATAGGTATTCCTCTTGTCCAGATGGGTTAGGGCAGTGTGATTGCGATTGCGTTGTCTGTGGACCTATTGGTGTGGTAAGCAAATTCGAGTGGGTCTAGGTGTCAGGTAGGGTGGAGGTGATATGATCCTTGACTAGTCTCTCAAAGCACTTCATGATGACGGAGGTGAGTGCTACTGGGTGCTAGTCATTTAGCTCAGTTACCTTAGCTTTCTTGGGAACATGAACAATGGTGTCCTTCTTGAAGCATGTGGGCACAGCAGGCTGGGATAAGGATTGATTGAATATGTCTGTAAACACACCAGCCAGCTGGTCTGCGCATGCTCTGAGGGCGCGGCTAGGAATGCCGTCTGGGCCGGCAGCCTTGTGAGTGTTAACACGTTTAAATGTTTTACTCACGTTGGCTGCAGTGAAGGAGATCCCGCATGTTTTGGTAGCGGGCCGTGTCAGTGGTACTGTATTGTCCTCAAAGCAAGCAAAGAAGTTGTTTAGTTTGTCTGGGAGCAAGACATCGGTGTCCGCAACGGGGCTGGTTTTCTTTTTGTAATCCGTGATTGACTGTAGACCCTGCCACATGCGTCTTGTGTCTGAGCCGTTGAATTGCGATTCTACTTTGTCTCTATACTGACGCTTAGCTTGTTTGATTGCCTTGCCTAGGGAATAGCTACATTGTTTGTGTTCGGTCATGTTTCCGGTCGCCTTGCCATGATTAAAAGCAGTGGTTCGCCCTTTCAAGTTTTGCGCGAATGCTGCCATCAATCCACGGTTTCTGGTTGGGGAAGGTTTTAATAGTCACCGTGGGTACAACATCACTGATGCACTTTCAAATAAACTCGATCCCAGTCCACGTGACCGAAGCAATCTTGAAACGTGGAATCAGATTGGTCGGACCAGCGTTGAACAGACCTGAGCACAGGCGTTTCCTGTTTTAGTTTCTGTCTATAGGCTGGGAGCAACAAAATGGAGTCGTGGTCAGATTTGCGAAAGGAGGGCGAGGGAGGGCTTTGTATACGTCGCAGAAGTTAGAGTAGCAATGAACCAGAATCATGCCTGCCCGGGTCACGCATTCCATATGCTGATAAAATTTAGGGAGCTTGTTTTCAGATTAGCCTCGCTAAAATCCCCATCTACAATAAAAGCAGCCTCAGGATATGTGGTTTCCATTTTACATAGAGTCCAATGAAGTTCTTTCAGGGCCGTTGAGGTATCTTCTTGGGGGGGATATACACGGCTGTGATTATAATCGAAGAGATTTCTCTAGGTAGATAATGCGGCCGGCATTTGTGAGGATTTCTAGGTCAGGTGAGTAAAAGGACTTGAGTTTCCTGTATGTTGTTATGATCACACCCCGAATTGTTAATCATAAGGCATACACCCCCGCCCTTCTTCTTACCAGAGAGATGTTTGTTTCTGAGATTTGTGAAGAAACCGGGTGACTCTACGTACTCTGATAACGTATCCCAAGTGAGCCATGTTTCCGTGAAATAGAGAATGTTACTATCTCTGATGTCTCTCTGGAAGGCAACCCTTGCTCGAATTTCGTCTACCTTGATGTCAAGAGATTGGACATTGGCGAGTAGTATACTCGTGAGATGTGGGCGATGTGCCCGTCTACAGAGCCTGACCAGAAGACCGCGCCATCTGCCATCTGGCGCCGTTGTTTTGGGTCACCTACAGGGATCTGATGCATTGCCCTGGGTGGTAGTCGAAACAGAGCATCCGCTTTGGGAAAGTCATATTCCTGGACTTAATGTTGGTAGTTGACGTTGCTCTTATATCCAGTAGTTCTTCCCGGCTGTATGTAATAAAACTTAAGATTTCCTGGGGTATCAATGTAAGAAATAACACATTAAAAAACAAAATACTGCATAGTTTCCTAAGAACGCGATGCGAGGCGACCATCTCTGTCGGTGCCATAAGTATTCTGGCCGTACTGTGCTGGTCCAGATCTGTTCTGTCTTCATCAGTTAGTGTATTTCCAACCATGCCAGCACAGAACGGTTCAGTTTGGATTGTACAGTGGTGTGAAAAAGGTTAGGATGGAGTCTGCCTTCATTTCAGCATGGTATTGTGCTTTCCCCTCTCAATACATGGCTGTATCTGTAGGGTTTTGGTGGCTGTAGCCGTCCCTCTCATACCATATTCAATAGGCTTGAATGGCACAGCTGTTATAAACCTGCATTTTGAGTTTTTCCAACAGTTATCGCTTATGGATTAGTTGATAGGTTGGATTGGGTGAAACTGACATGATTTCCACTGATGTTTTCCAGGAGAGATGTCAGCGATTCGGGCCAAATAGCCAATGACCAAGGGAAAGCTGGAACAAGAGACGTTCACACGGTAAACATGTTTCCTGCTATCTTCAGTCAGTGCATTTTCACTCTGGGAATAATGCTGACTCTAATTGGTTGTGCATTGATTTAACTTGCTGCAATTTGATTTTGTTTTTATTGTCTTTTACAAAATGTTATGTTTGAATAAATGGATGCAGCGGCCACTGATAGTTCATCAGAGAATGACTCTGAGAGAGAGGAGTCGTCTGAAGAATCCTATGAAGAAAATCTGACCGGTATGCCTATACCTTACATGGACGTATTCTTAATTACAATGTCCTTTTCGACATGTTTTCCACTGATGTTTTCCAGGAGAGATGTCAGCTATTCAGGCCAAACAGCCAATGACCAAGGGAAAGCTGGGACAAAGGAGAGGCTCACACAGTAAGCATGTTTCCTGCTGCCTTCAGTCAGTGCGTTTTGACTCTGTAGTGTCAGCTTTTATTTATTTATTTTATTTTTATTTCACCTTTATTTAACCAGGTAGGCAAATTGAGAACACGTTCTCATTTACAATTGCGACCTGGTACTGTGCTAGTCCAGATCAATCCTGTTTTCATCAGTTAGTGTATTTCCAACCATGCCAGCACAGAACGGTTCAGTTTGGATTGGACACAAGTCAAGACGTTAGATCTGAACTAGTGTGTCAGAAGGATTACCACACTTTACATTGTTTTTCCTGGGTGAGGGAACTTAATTTAATAAGTATTGCTTTTATTAGAAGGATTACATTGCAAACCTTTTGATGGGCTTAGATTCCATACAGATTGACTCTGCCTTGATGTCAGCATTGCACATTCTTCTCTCACATCCTTATCTATGTAGTTATTTAGTTGGAATTGTTAGTTTAACCTCAACACTCTCTGCAGATACAGCTGCAACCTGGTAGAGTTAATACAGAGATGAACACATACTGTATTGTACTCAACCTTTATTTAATGTAGTCATTCATAATGTCATCTCTTTCCAAAGGTGCCAAAGGAACAAAAAGGTTTTGGTCGACAATAGAGGTGGATGCAGTTGAAGATTCCTTGATGAATTTTATCCGAATGGGAAAAACGCCTGGAAAACAAGACTGTGAGAAATGCATTGCTGCTTCTGGCCAAGCGCTAGTAAACAGGGACAGGAGAGCAGTAAAGTTCTATGTACACAACAGAATAGTTGCAGATCAGAGAAAATAAGTGTAAATAAGCTTCTATCTTGGTGTACATCTGAGGATTTAATGGGACTTACTTGACTTAAGCTCATAGGCAGTTGATGAATGTCCTCCATCTCACTCTGTTTGGGGGAAGTTTTCCCAGGTGGGTGGTTCACTTTTGGAGTGACTAAGGTCTCAAGAATACAAAGCCTGCTGACTTTGAATGTTACAGAAAAATAAAATACATTTTTCGAAACTATTAATCTGTTACTTGGATATAATGACTCCATTACTGAAATGGTTGTTCCAGTTTAAATACTTTACAGTAGAACTACACTACAGTAGAACTACACTACAGCCGTTGAGTTGCCATCCGTGTTGCATCATTGTGGCATTCTACATGCAATATTTTCAGTCATAAAATAGAATGAATGCATCTAATATCGATGTAATAAATGTATCACTAGTCACTTAAACAATGCCACTCTATATAATGTTTACATAGCCTACATTACTCATCTCATATGTATATACTGTACGCTATACCATCTACTGCATCTTGCCTATGCCGTTCGGCCATCACTCATTCATATATTTATATGCACATATTTGTATTCATTCCTTTACACTTGTGTGTAAAAGGTAGTTGTTGTGAAATTGTTACATTACTTGTTAGATATTACTGCACTGTCGGGAACTAGAAGCACAAGCAATGCGCTACACTCGCATTAACGTCTGCTAACCATGTGTATTTGACCTATTTGATTTGATTTGATTTGCAATGTGCGGTCTCAAGTAGGTGGTAAAATTACAAGTGATCTTTTTTCAAGAAGTCAGCAACTTTCGGTGATTTCCTCATATTAGATTTTTTTTCTAGCTCATGAGTGTAATTTCTGTGCTTCTATGATGTCTGGAAAGCAGGGTCCTAAAAAGGTATGTAAATGTGAGGAGTCCTAAATTGGTTAGAAATGCAAGACTGTGTGTGTGTGTGTGTGTGTGTGTGTGCATATGTGTGTTAGCATGACTAATTTCATACTTAGTGTGTGTATGAGATAATGAATATGTAAATTGGCAGTAGAGGCACAGTGGACCATGCTAATGGCCAGCTAATGGTGTGCTACAGTATGTGATGTTTTATCACTGTGTGTCTCTCTGGGGTATACACCCTGTTTTCCAGAGAGCCACTTCTTCATCACTGTGTTTATTCATAAAATCCCAGCACAGATGTGGACGTCATGGCTCTGTGTGTGTGTGTGTGTGTGTGTGTGTGTGTGTGTGTGTGTGTGTGTGTGTGTGTGTGTGTGTGTGTGTGTGTGTGTGTGTGTGTGTGTGTGTGTGTGTGTGTGTGTGTGTGTGTGTGTGTGTGTGTGTGTGTGTGTGTGTGTATGTGTCTGTGTCTGTCTGTGTGTGTTCACTCCCAGTGTATTTCTGCTGTGTTAGGAGTAGAAACACTTCTATACAGTAATTCTCAGTTTCATGAACACACATTCAGTCAGTGGTGGGCCGTCAGGGCCAGCAAGCATTCTCTGCTGGCCTAAACATCATCAGAATATCATTTTAATTATAATTTTAAATTATTCCCCAGAGTAAGAGTTATACTTTTCATTTCATAGCTTTCCTCTTGGTTGCACTGCTTCCAGCCCCAGGTTGAGATTTGGTGGGCTGGTCTTTATGTTGGATCTTTTATCCAATCATATTCAGCCATCATGTGTTGCCAGGGGTCTAAAATCTGCCCTCAGGCCTTCAGAATCAACAGTGCGGGCGCTTGTAGCTTAAAGTGAATGGAAATGAAAATTTAGTGTCAACCAATCAGCTTTAGAGTTGGCTATTGTACGCCTGCTGGCTGGCTCCAGTGTTACACAGGAGCCAGCTAGCAGGCGTAGTGCGTGCACGTCTTTTGATTGGATTACCAATATTGAGAGGCAGGTCCTATGGGCAGGTCTATACAGAACCTCAGAACTAGGAAACTGAATTTGATAAAAAAAATTATTTGCGTACTACTAAGCTGTTTTTTCAACCCACAATGGCGGAAGGAGGAGAAGATATCGATTTGGTCGAGGATATAATTATAACGCCATTCTCAAGACAAACTTTTCAAGAAAAGTTAGACATTGTAAGGTGAGGTCGCCCGACGCCGAGGCTATAAAGCCTGTCACAGGCGGGAAAGGGATTCGTTTGCCACTTTCAAAGTTCCAACTACGAGCGCTATCAATGGCTCAC
Source organism: Salvelinus fontinalis (assembly GCF_029448725.1). Classification (NCBI taxonomy): domain Eukaryota; kingdom Metazoa; phylum Chordata; class Actinopteri; order Salmoniformes; family Salmonidae; genus Salvelinus; species Salvelinus fontinalis. Next base: position 8,236,081 of record NC_074685.1, read on the forward strand.
ATGCTCCGAGAAGCACTGCAAACTGTAATGCTGGGAATGCCTATTATTTGCAAGTGGTCGATTTGGTGTTTGGAGCCACACTGGATTTGCAAACTTGAGTTGTCTAACCAAGGCAGCAACGAGACACCAAAGTACGGCTGGGCACTTACAAGCAATGGTGGTTTTGAAAACTTTTGGGGACACCCAAGTGGATCTACAGCTCAACAAACAAGCGCGCAGGGCAACAGAGCTGCACAATGAAAAGGTGAAGAAAAATAGGGAAATATTGAAAAGACTCATTGATTGTGTCATGTTTTTGGGTAAACACTGTTGAAATGTCAATTTGTCAATTTCAAGCTGACGCAACGCCTGCTTATACTGCGTTTCTGTCTAAATGTATAGTGTCTAGAGCCATGGCATCATAATGATGGTAATAAGAGGTGGATTCATTCGGGTGGGACTATGTAGGTTCCTCACTGAAGGCCCAGGCCTCAGGCCCACGGCACGCCATTGCATTCAGTACACATACAGCGCTGACATATGCACCCAAACTCATTGGGGAGGAACAAAGCCCAGAGGCGCATAACACAAACAATAGTTTGATTCTTGACAACAACAGAGTGGGAGTAGAGGAGGCTGCTGGTTAAGGAAGGAAAATGGTGGGGACAGAGGCGCCTGGAGAAAGAGAGAGCCGTTCTCCAGCTGCTACAGGATGACAGGACTTCTCTGTCTACATACGAACACACACACATACTGACGCCACATACTGTACACACACACACACACACACACACACACACGTGCCCAAGCTGTGTTGCGTTATGTGGTTGCATCACTTCTTTTTCCAAGCCCAGATGCAGTCAGTCAGGATGCAGCTCCGGGGCATCTTTTCACGAATCACAATTAGTTGTCTATTTTCTCTCAGTCGACATGCAGGCAAAGAACAATCAAATTTCATTCTGCATGTCAAGCAGCGTTTGTGTCTGTGGTGTGTGTGAGTACCGGTGTGCGTTTATACGTGCTTTATATGTCAATTACATAAGTATTCACACCCTTAAATCAATACTTAGTAGAAGCATCTTTGGCAGCGATTACCACTGTGTATCTTTCTGGGTAAGTCTCACAGAGTGAGTCCATGCAACATATTTTTTTATGTATTTATTATTTAATTTAACCAGGCAAGTCAGTTAAGAACACTTACTTATTTACAATGACGGCCTACACCGGCAAACCCGTACGACGCTGGGCCAATTGTGCGCTGCCCTATGGGACTCCCAATCACGGACAGTTGTAATACAGCCTGGAATCGAACTAGGGTGTCTGTAGTGATGCCTCTAGCACTGAGATGCAGTGCCTTAGACCACTACACCACTCAGGAGCCCTTATTATGTGAGTTGTTAAGCAAATTTTTACTCCATAACTTATTTAGGCTTGCCATAAAAAAGGTGTTGAATACTTATTGACAATACATTTTAGCTTTAACTTTTAATTAATAAGTAGAAATTTCAAAAAACACTATTCCACTTTGAAATTAGGCAGTGACAAAATCATCTCAATTTAATGAATTTTAAATTCAGGTTGTAACACAGCAAAATGTGGAAAAAGTAAAGGGGTGTGAATACTTTCTGGAGACACTGTATATGTATTGTGTATTTTTAGTTGAACCTTGGGTTGAATTTGAAACAATAGCTGTTAGCTATAGCTGAAACAATGACTTTGCAAATCTAGGCATAAATAGTCTAATTGATGATATATGACTTGTAAAGTATGGCTACCTTTATCTGTTCTGTCAAACCTACCCATTGTAATGACTTCAATAGAAACAGTGAGTGTACAAAACATTAGGACACCTGCTCTTTCCATGGCATAGACTGGCCAGGTGAATCCAGGTGAAAGCTATGATCCCTTATTGATGTTACTTGTTAAATCTACTTCAATCAGTGTGGATGAAGGGGAGGAGACAGGTTAAAGAAGGATTTTTAAGGCTTGATGCAAGTGAGACGTGGATTGTGTATGTGTGCCATTCAGAGGGTGAATGGGCGGCAAGACAACAGATTTAAGTGCCTTTTAACCTGGTATGGTAGTAGGTGTCAGGTGCGCCGGTTTGTATCAAGAACTGCAACACTGCTGGGTTTTTCACACTCAACAGTTTCCTGTGTGTATCAAGAATGGTCCACCACCCAAAGGACATCCAGCCAACCTGACACAACTGTGGGAAGCATTGGAGTCAAAGAGTTTTGTACTCTGTGTATTATTTAGTTATTGGGGGATCTTTCAAAAATCACAATAGCACATTGATAGTAGCCATTGACACATATCAAAGCTAAGCAGGGGCTTGGTTAAAACCCTGGATGGGAGACCAGCACATACAGGCAGAGTGAAAAGGGGGAGATGGATAGACAAGGAGATGGGGATCTGAGCTGATCTACGTTCTTTAATGTGTGGCACACAAGGGAAGGAACAAATGTAACACTCTTCACCCCCCCCCCCCCTTACACCTCTTACATGCAGTACTACATCCACTCAGAGAGACCCCCCACCCCCAAACACACACAATACAATTTCTGTCTGTATAATTCCATTGAGCCAAGCTAAACCACTCAAACCCTGTCTAAACAGTGCTTTTGTTAATGAGTCTCTCTATCTTTCAGTAGGAAGCCACTCTGTAATTACTGACTGGATTCAGACACGCTCTCTCTCTCTCTCTCCCTCTCAATTCAATGGGGCTCTTTCTCTCTCTGCCCCCCTCTCTCTCTCTCTCGCTCTCTCTCAATTCAATTATATTACATTCAATTCAAGGGCTTTATTGGCATGGGAAACATATGTTAACATTGTCAAAGCAAGTAAAATAGATAAAAAACAAAAGTGAAATAAAGAATAAAAATTAACAGTAAACATTACACTCACATAAGTTCCAAAAGAATAAAGACATTTCAAATGTCATATCATGTCTATATAAAGTGTTGTAGTGATGTGGGTGGTTCATCTCTCTGTAGGTGACGGCTTTGTTATGGAAGGTTTGGGAATCGCTCCCATTTAGGTGGTTGTAGAATTTAACGTCTCTTTTCTGGATTTTGATAATTATCGGGTATCGGCCTAATTCTGCTCTGCATGCATTATTTGGTGTTTACGTTGTACACAGAGGATATTTTTGCAGAATTCTGCATGCAGAGTTTCAATTTGGTGTTTGCCCAATTTGGTGAATTCTTGGTTGGTCAGCGTACCCCAGACCTCACAACCATAAAGGGCAATGGGTTCTATAACTGATTCAAGTATTTTCAGCCAGATCCTGTGTCTCTCTCTCTCTTTATGTCCACCCCCCCCCCCCCCCCCCCTTCCCCATGGGATGATAGAGGACACACACTGGGAGGTAGGACCACCACTGGGAGGTAGGACCACCACTGGGAGGTAGTACCACCACTGGGATACCACAGCAGCAGACACGTCCTAGGCTGATGGCTGGATGACGGTCTTCATCCGATCATTAGATAAGTAGAAAACCATTGGAGATACACAATGATTGATGGCACCTTAATTGGGGAGCATGGGCTCGTGTTAACGGCTGGAGCGGAATAGGTGGAATGGTATCGAATACATGGTTTTCATATGTTTGATGCCATTTCATTAACTCCATTCCAGCCATTATTATGAGCAATTCTCCCCTCAGCGGCCTCCTGTGATGCACGCACGCACATGCAGACACACGCACCCACATTCTATCTTGTTACATACAGAACCCACAGACCTCTACACATGCATATTCTGTACCATCCCACACGTACTCAGATCCTGTTACAATCATTTCCGTCTTTAAGTGCAAAGCAGCACAAGCTTAATCCACGGTTAATTTGGGTATTTCTTTAGAGTCAGGGTTTGCCATCTCTTCTGCTCTGCACTCAGATGTGACTTTTAATATCTGATAATCCCCTGAACATGATCGCCATGGTGATGGAGCCATTGACGGGGCAAGGAGGGCATTGTGAAGGAGCGCTAATCCTCCATGTAGATGAGCTCCTCAGTATTCATCCTGCTCTCCTCAGAGAGAAAAAGAAAGAGAGCGACAGGGATGGGGAGAGGGGGAGGTGGAGTGAAGGATGGATGGGGAATGAAACATGGGGAAAGAGGAAGCGAGACAGGCAAAGACAGAGAGAGCATACATATGCCATGAGATCCCTTGAGCTGTGCCGTGCTGTTCTGTACAGCTAATGACAGGGACATGCTTTAGTCATCCTCTCCTCTCATATCCTCTCCTCTCCACTCTCCTCCCCTCTCCTCTTTACTCCTCTCCTATCCTCTCATATCCTCTCCACTCCTCTCTTCTTCTCTCCTATCCTTCCTCTCCCCTCATATCCGCTCCTCTTCTCTTCTCCCCCTCCTCTCCTATCCTCTCCTCTTTATAAGGACACTTCAAATCTCCGTCTGTGACAATGGCTGAAATTAGAACTTGGTGAATCAATGTAATTGTGCCTGAGACCTGAAGACTCACCTTAGCTTTAGTTACATGATGAGCTATATTAAACTGGATGATTTACATCCAAACATAAATGTATTTCACCACAAATGGAAAATACCATATAATGAACCATTATTTTAAGAAGTAAGAGCTAACCTGTTAGAAATTATCATTATAATACATTATTTCATAGTGTGAATTGTATGGTAAAAGATTGCAGGTTGGGCATGTATATGTTTTGGTGTATGTGAGATATCAAGGTGTGTTCTAAGTGTGTGTGTGTGTGTGTGTGTGTGTGTGTGTGTGTGTGTGTGTGTGTGTGTGTGTGTGTGTGTGTGTGTGTGTGTGTGTGTGTGTGTGTGTGTGTGTGTGTGTGTGTGTGTGAGTCTGTGTGAGTCTGTGTGAGTCTGTGTGTGTTCTTACCTTGGTGGGTGATGGGGTCTCTCTGACTGTGTCTGAGTCTGACCAGCGGTGTTTAAGCTGGGAGGTGCTGGGTACACACTCACAGAACGTCTGCATGGAACAAACAAACAAACCATTGTTG